>NC_056726.1:1016604010-1016759010 GCF_019279795.1 Protopterus annectens | reverse complement strand
TGCCTGAAATTTCTAGGCAGAGTTTAAGACTATGACTGGACAATTAGTTTCAGTATGCCTGACAAAAAAAATAACAAATACAATGCAGATCCACTAAAGGAAAACACTGCAAAACAGGAATGATGTGATCATTTTACTTGTCCAACTTTTAAGTTTCACAATATGACTAGTAATCAAGGGGTCCTGTTAATCTAAAAGACCAAGTTGTTGTAAAATCTATGTTGGTCCAATTAGAGGTATCACATTATCTGTAGGTTTCAATGTTTTCAGCATCTGTGAAATTTAATATCAGCTTTCTTTTACCCCTGTAAAATTTTTGTAAGAACTTTTAGAGTTCTGTTATAGATGCAGTGATCACTATGAGTAAACCACTCTATCTACTGCCGGGTCTATATTACATCACCAAATGCTTAAAAAAGCAAATGGTGATTAATCGACCCTATGTAAGTGAAAGCTTACAATGCTGAACTGTTAGAACAGCAATTTTTTTTTCAAGGGAAAAAAATTGCTGTTCCAACAAAAAAAATAAAGAAAAAATAAAACACTTTAAACATTACACTCCCCCCTACTTAAATATGCCAACTCTGAGATCGCACTACAGTGACAAAAATGGCAAAGTAATGAAGCTGCCAAGCGAATTCTTTCCCAGAGAAAGAATTTGCTTAAAAGCCGCTTCAATATTTTGCCTTTTCAGTCTTTTAAGTTCGACCAAGATGCATTCAAAAGAATGCATCTTCGGTCTCGTAATAGGAACCCCTACTGCCTATATTATTTGCAAAGTAAACCTTGATGTGATTTTTTTGTGTACTTTGTTGTCTCAGCTTTGCTATCAAAATAGAATGGCTCATCTAGGTTGACTGATTAATTCAGTAACATTGGGCTCTGAGTTATTACTGCACTTTAGCAGAAAGATGCAATCATGGCAACCAAGACAACTAGGTATTTTTTTTTCTTTTTAATGAATGCAGAAAAATTATTTTCAAATAAGAAAAAAATGTCTTCTGTTTTGTAGGACACTAGCAGGTTAACTACTTCCTAGTAACTGCATTAACCAAATAATTGGGTCTATATTACATCCTCAAAAGACATCTCCATCGAACACCTCTTCGCCCTCCAATAATCAGCGGACTCTCACTTCTCCAAATGGCCATTTCACTGAATTGTTTCCTAGGGAAAAATTGCTTGGCCAAACAGCAACCAAACACAATTTCAAACACCCTCCCACACATACCCCACACACCCATAACTAAATATACCAACTCCAAAATCGCACTACAGTGGGGAAAAGGGCAAATTCCCAATGATGGCCAAGTCTTTTTTTCCCCTAGGAAAACTTTGCTGAAATGGCCATTCAGAAAAATGGCAGTTTGCTGATTATAGGTCTGTGAACAGGTGTTTGGTGAAGACGTCTTTCCAGGATGCAATATGAACCCAAATAATTACTTGACAGTTGTCCACAGAAATAAATTAGAAACTTGAACTTTCTGACTTCATGCCTAACATTCCCATCCTCGTCTCCCAGTATTACCCCACCAACACATGGACCCATCCAGATGAAGACAAGTAAGGTTGGAGGCAACGATGTACAGATATTATCCTCCTGTTAAAGGCCATCACAAGCAGGATGAGAAGGGGAAAAACAATCACAGTTTGGGAGGAGGACTCTAGCTGAAGACAGCAATGTCATATATGCTGACACCCACTATGGGCCAGATTCAAAAAAGCAAAATCTGTGTGTGAGAATAGTGCAGCAGCAGCAGCTTCTGCTTGGAATATGGCCGCAGAGCGATCCAGTAAACAAGGCTGGGGACATGCATGAGCCTGCCAGCACTATTCTGGCATAGACACCACTGAATAATGCTAATTAACTCATTTGCTGGTGAAAACCATACAAATGAAGTGAATTAGTGATTCAGTAAGCAGGCAGGCATCCTTGTCAGAGCAGTGTCTGTTGCAGAAATGTATTCGGTTACTAACTGAGTACATTTCAGCAAAAATCAAAATGGGGGCATGACAGCTCAAAGTAAAACATGTATTATGATTAATAGGCATGTCAATGGGCAAAAATGTGGTCACTGGCATGGAAAACAGTTGCAAAAATATGAAAATCAAAGTTTTGTTTTTTTGGCCATTTTTGGCAGTTTAAGCACAGTACAGTGGCGCACAAACAAGATCTTGCAGAAAATAAGAAAATAAAATGTGAAAAGACAATTTAAACTGAAATCAGCATTTTGCCATTATTGTGGGTAGGATGCAGAACCAAAACAATAACAGATAGCACAGGTTGCTAAGGAGATAGGCTATAGTGTAGTGGTGTAACAAGGGACTAAGGCAGTGGGGTATGCAAATGAGCAAAATTTATTGAACAGCAAAATGGGAGACCATGTCCACCTGCACCTAACCGTTTAAGAGCTATAATGCTGCAGTATTAGCAGGAGGAGCAGCTGACATGAAAAGGGGGTGTGGCATGTTTGGTGTAAGCACATTAGAGAGCTGCTGCCTGTATTTGCACTTAGCAAAACACAGCTAAGCAAGGGAGTGTGTCTGAGCTAGTTCAAGAAATGCTGAGTGTGTTCACATCCATGGGAGGGTCCTTTCTGCCCAAAACTGTTTACTATAGCTGCAGGGTTTTTTTTGAGTGGCATGCCCTGGGGCTTTAACACAACAGAAATACAAAAAAAAAAAAAAAAAAAGGAACTAGCAGAAGTGTTTACACTGGAGCAGCGGGTGTGTGCGGTGTGCTGGGGGCTTAGAAGGGGTGGAAATGGGAAGGGAAAAAATGTGAAATAGCAGAATAAAGTCAGTCAGATGCTAATAATATAGCTAGCAGGTATAATGTATCATAGTTAGTCAATCACACAGGCAGCATCTGCAGCACACCAGTATAAACTACACCTTCAGTCTGTTTTTCCCACAAACTCTGCATCACTGGTGTACACACTCGGGGTAATTTTAACTGACAAAATGTTAGGGGCTGCAGTTGCTTTGATACATCATTATATGCTAGAGGCTGAGGGCAGTGAGGAGTATAATTCTGACAACCATCCCAGACTGAGGAGGAGGAGGAGGAGAAGAGTGTTCAGACCCAGGGTAACCTACCAGGAGCTACATGATCTGGAGATACTAGAGCACTACTGGGTGGACAGGTACCTACTTCAGCAACTCTGCGAGCTGTGCCGGCCTCACCACAGACCCCAAGCCAACAGAGAGGAACCCATCCCAGTTGAAACCAAGGTATGTGTTGTTAGAGTGTGCTGAACAATATACTAAGGTTGAAAGCACCTTTGCTATAAATATGCAACCTAAATAAGGAATAAGACAAAGCTTGCTTAAATGCAGAAACAGAGTTTAGTAATATGTGATTAGCATCTATACTAAATGACTGTGGCTTAAAAAATAAGGAACATGCTTGTGAGTGTATTACACACACATATCACAAAAGCTGACTTCTTACAGACTTGGCAAGAATGTAAAAAAAAACAGGATATATCAGAAAAAACCTAATCTGCTTTCTTTAACAGGACATGTCATTATCCACAAGGCATTTTCTTGAAAAATATGCTTTTCTAAGAAAGTTTAGCCACAAGGCGTTTCCTTAAAAATATGCTTTTCTGCACTTATCATCATTTGCACAAGAACAGATGTGTCAGCATTTGCGTCATCAAGGCAGTATCTTTCCAAAATCAAGAGGATGTGTGTTTAACTAAAAATGTATGTAAAGTCTCTATTAAATCCAATTATGTTAGGGGTATTGGTAGGGACACATTTGTCCCGAGGTAAATGTTATATCTCTCACATCATCTGCACTATATGAGAAGTAAAGTAGAACAGTTTCTGAAGCTGTAACAGAAGTATGTGTGGTTTATTATAAAAGTTATTGGTTACTGCTCTTAAAGACAGGTGCTGCAAAATATATTCTCTCATCAGTGTATATTCTGCAAGTTTCTGTATGCAACAGACTGTGAATGCAACTATAACCAGACTTTTATTTCAGCAGAATCCAGCCAGCAAGACTGAGTGTCTTAAGAAGACTTCAAATCCATCACAGTAAGCAGCACCATAGTAACAACAATAGCACTATATCATTTTTCATGTGTAGCCTTAAGACTACTAGCTACAGGTACTTTCCAAAGACCTACTGGGGACATCATGAGGGTCTCACAGGCATCTGCATCTAGGGTACTCCACCAGTTCCTGGATGTCATGCAAACACATGCTGGTGAACATGTATATTTCCCCAGCACCCGTGAGGAGAGGACCAGTGATATGCATCTCTTCCACCGTGTAGCAGGCTACCCAGCGGTACTGGGTGCCATAGACTGCACTCACATACACATTAAGGCACCACCCAGTGAAGAGGGTAGAGTCTATGTCAACCACAAGGGCTATCACTCCATGAACTGCCAGTTTGTGTGCAATGCCCAGGGCATTATCATGAACGTGTGTGCCAGCAGCCCTGGTAGTTATCACAACTCCCATATCTGGCATGCCTCACAGCTCTACCAGGTATTTGCCAGGGGGGACATCCTGTATGGCCATCTGGTGGGGGATGCTGGTTATGTACTGGAGCCATGGATGATAACACCCATCAGAAATGCACACACACACACACACACACACACACACACACACACACACACACACACACACACACACACACACACACACACTAACACTGAAGAATGCCATAATGAGGCACACACATAAACCAAGAAAATTATAGAGCATGTGTTTGGGATGCTCAAAACATGATTATGCTGTCTCAACATATCTCGTGGAGCCCTGCAGTACTCTCCAGCCACATGTGCACACATGTTCATAGTATGTGCCATACACAACATGATCCTGTGGAAACAGCTGCGGCAGGAACATCACAGGGAAGGCCCACAAACCCCCCCACCATTGCCAAGGCCCCTGCAGGCACAGGAGGACTCAGAAGAGGAACCCTCTGAGCCTGCCCATGTAGGCAGACGGAGGCATGCCCAGTATTCCCAAGACTTGGCCAAGAGGCAACGCATAGCACACACACTCTGACACTGTAGGGACCCAGGCACTGACACCTCTCTCTGACTCACACACACAATAGAATGGATGCCACACACACATCACACTACATATTTATTACCATGTATAGGCTGTGTACTGCATGCATCTGACAGAGACAGCCCTCAAGCACTGTCTCCTCATCTGCCATAGGCACAAGGTAAGTCACTCTTCTTAACAATAAATGAATGGAGTAATACATTGTGGTAGCATAGCTATGGTATCACTGCATGCATGCAAGGGAATGGGGTGGCCTACCGGGATAGCAGCAGATAACCGACAGCAATGTGGGACAACAGAAAATGTCTGCCCAATACTGGCTTCCACAGAGAATGCAGTAGTCCCCTAGGTGACAATTCTCAGTGCAGTATATATGGGGGGGGGCTAACAAACTGGGTGGGTGGGGTCATAGGTCACATGCATGGATGTCAATGTGGGGGTCCCATACTCACCCCTCAGCCTCATCCAGCAAGTCAGCTGTAGAAAACCATAAAGAAATGTCTAGCAATGGCCAATAAATGGGGACAACATTGAAATATGCCCATGCAGACCTACACAGTGATATCACAGCAGGTCTTGCAGTTACAGTAAGGCTCTGAAGGGTGAGAGGTCTGAAACCCAAATGTCTGCTATTATAGTCTAACCTGTGGTCAGTAGTGATATGCTTGTAGTCTCCAAGACAGACACCATGCTATCCTGAAAGGAACTAAAATGTAACAGTAATGCTTTAGGGTATAAGCAGCAGAGCACACATTCCCAGGGCTGTCCCAATCAACTTGATAACTTGTTGCATGTCCACACTCTGCTGGGGTCAATGAGCTACATATATGTGTGGTCAATACTGTCAGTATGTGTCCTGCACTTACTTCTGGCTGTCATGTCTTAGTGGCTTAGGTACAGTACTGTGGTTGACAGGGTCCATGTTCCAAGAATTGCAGTGCCAACTATTCTGAAATGTCAAATACAGCTATGGTAGGGACTGTGCACACTGTCCAGATGTCAATATATCTTACTGCAGGAAAGCTGGACAGGTCATGGACATGGGGCCACACATATCGACAGTACACAGCCCAGAGTAACCTACACAGTGCCCAGTATACCCCTCAACTGTACAGACATTTTGCAGAATGCCCAGAGGTTTGCAACATATTTATGGTTTCTATGCCATGAAATCACGGTTGTCTGGCAAATCATTGGCAAATCACAACAGAAAAAAGTCAGAAAATAATGACAGATTGTAGTGTTATACTTCAGACCCTGTAGGAAAATGCATGCTAATGCAAAACCTGTTATTGTATCATCTTTGTAGGTTTGTAAGGCCAGTAGTTAACAATGGTCCCAATATGTAGGCCTTTGTCTCCAAATTACATATGGCTTTGTCCAGATGTCTGTCTCTAAGTAGTCGGGAGGTATGGTACCTAGTAGGACAGCAGGTACCTAAAGGTCAGTGTGCAGCCAGGTCATAAAAGCCTGCCAACGTACTGTGTCAGCACTGACAGCATGTCACTGGCCAACATCCATACACTTGGAATGATAGGTTATCACAGAAGGTGCACAAGTATGCCTTGTATATCTGTTCTGCTCATTCAAACATTGCATTTGCCTGTCAAATATTTACAAAACAAGAAAGGGTCTTGTCACAACATCAGTGGCAGACAGTTGGGAAGCAGATATCATACCCATGAGAGAAAGCAAGCAAATACAAAACTGGTCTCTCAACTGTCTGTGTTTGGCACACCTCTCGACTGTACAGGTTTTCGCAGAATTACCAGATTTTTTCCTCATATTTTTGGTCCATTTTTCAAAGAAATTGTGGTTTTCTGACAATTAGTGGCAAATTATTAAAGATTAAAGTTAAAAAATAATAACAGACATTTGAGTTTCAGACTTCATACTATTCAAAAAATCCATGCTAATGTAAAACCTGTTATTCTATTAACTTTCTAAGTTTGTAATAGCAATACTTAAAAATTGTCCCTATTTGTGGGCCTTTGTTCCACTTTTATTAATGGCTTTGTCCAGATTGCTTGCTCTAAGAAGTTGAGAGGTGTGATGTTTGGCAGAACAGTAGTAGCACCCTGTCCCCATGTATGTTCCTTAGTCTGACTGCCATATATGGGCCTGTCCAGATGTCAGTCTGTGACAGTGTGACAGCTAGGCCAACATGTAGCCTCATAATAACATATAGAAACAAAACCGTCTGAGGAACACAGCAAATGTAGTGGTGCAATGATGGATAACCTGCTAAACAGGTCCACAACCTTGTGTATGATGTTACGGCATTACCCTGCTCACATCAAAAATACAAATTCATAACAGTAGCCACTGTGTGCAAAGCCTGTGACTGGACTACAGAAGGACAAAGAGGCACACATAAGGGGAAGGGGAACCACTGGCCAGACAAATGCAGAATGTGCACACCAGAACAAATTGTGCAGTAACATAGGTGCCATGCAGTGTATGGAGTCAGTAAACATCACCTGCAAATACACAACACACATCCAAGTAAGTGGAGGTCTGCAACAAAACAAAATCCCAAACAAAGGACACCTCAGATGCAAACACACATGAGAACTCCACAAACTTACACACCACAGAAAATGCAGACACCACATACCAGGGTCTTGCAAACACTAAGGCCTTATCCCAAACTCCAAACATCTGCCCCACACAGAGCCTAACAGCACTGTCCCTCTACCCCATTTCATACAGACTCTGCTGAGGTGACCCCTGTCTGGCATACAAATCAATCTATACCCTGCCTTGAATGGACTGTTGCGCATATGGAAGTCAAGGCCCACTCAAGCAACTCATAGGCACAGCATCAACCTGGTCTGTGATATCAGTATGGCTTGCTGGTGTGACAGATGCATGTCACACACTCTCACATCTGTGGAATACACTCCCCTGTCCACATCAAGCCACGTGACTCAATACCCCTACTGATGTGCCCCTGTATAAGTACATGGGAAACACAAAATACAGTCCTGTGATTCCACCTGTGTCCCTGCTGGACATGGGATCCATGTGCTGACATTGCCTAACATGGGCTACACTCCCGTCTGCATGGGTTATAAGGGGTCCAGAGCCAATACCCTACTTATATCATAGCAACCTATCAACCTATACACAACTGTCTGTCAGTGGTTCACCACATTACTCTGTACTGCTCTGCCACTGAGATACCTAGATGTCACAGTGCTATGTGGAGTATAGTACACATATAATGGACATTTCTGCACAGTACAATGCACTCTGTACCCACACCCATCCCTCTCAACCTCTGATACCAAGACATCTGGACAAGGTAATAAATAACAGTGGGACAAAGCCCAAATGATAGGCACGTGTTGTAAATATTGCACATACAAACTGAGAAAGTTGGTAGAATAACGGGTTTTGCATTAGCAGGAAGTGTCTGAAGGTTATGAAGTCTGAAACAATAATGACTGTCATTAGTTTGTAATGTCAGTCTTCCACTAACTACAACTAACTTGCCATAAAAACACAAGTGTAATGTAGACTGAACAAAACTTCTACACAAACACCCGGACAATCTGTCAAAAACTGTGCACTTGAGAGGTATGGACCAGGATATGACTTTCCAGGTAAGAAGAATACCACACAAGCAGGAGATCCCCAGCCTGTATATCACCAAATTGCTGGACTGTTTACACAGCTTCATCAGTCAACCCGCTGTAGCCACACCTTCCAACTGTCCTTATTGGGCAAGAATGTCTGTAGTTGGGCTCATAATATTGGTCTGTGCATCATACATCTTGTATCGCTCTGGTAAAGCACTGTGGTGACCTGAGAATGTCTGTCACTAGGTAATGACACAATACATTCCAATGTCAGACTTCAGGTATGGAAAAAAATGTCTGCACAAACAAACCCTGTATACCTAGCCTCTTCCTGTTTACTGTTGAGAGGCATGGCTGTAACACACAAAACCCTGGACCAGAGTACAACTATCTCTGGACTGGAGTCCCATTCTTAGTATGGAAGGTCATACTGGGTATGCTCCTACACTTAGAGAATCACAGCCCATGTCAAAACCTACATCAGACTATGTAACTATATTGTACATATATGTCTTAGCATACAGACAGCTATGTACACCTTAACTGTCTCTACACACACCCATCAGACAGGATAACCCTCAACTAGCTGTAGATGGACCAGATGTGATATATCTGCATTTGCTGCATGTGATACACAGACATAGATATGGGCAACATATAACAATATGTCCAGTATACACACACATAGACATGGGGAAGAGAGAGAGATAGACAGTGATAGAGAGAGAGATACAGGGAGACACACACACAGAATGAGTCATACACAGTGGTACCCTGAATGGCATAGAGTGGTGCCCTGTTGTGGACAGTGGCATACTGGTCATAACCAGTCACGTGTGCCAGTATGAAGGTGAGCCTCATTGTGTAACTGTACTGAGGTGGGGGTTATAACATCACATCACCTGCCTGTGTGTGTGTGTGTGTGTGTGTGTGTGTGTGTGTGTGTGTGTGTGTGTGTGTGTGTGTGTGTGTGTGTGTGTGTGTGTGTGTGTGTGTGTGTGTGTGTGTCTGCATGCATGTGTGTTTGTGTGTCCATAAGTTTATGTATTAAGAGGCCGTTACCACTCAGTACACTTCCCTTTCCCCTACTTCACAAGATTTGCTGGTGTCAATCACCTTGGAAGTACCATTGGACACCTGTCAGCCCTGTAAGCTCTGTAGCATATGCAATAACTGTGTAACACTATAATACAAATAATTAGATAGGTAGGGTTTCTACTCTCAGCCCTGGTAAGTGTGTGTATGTGTGTGTGTGTGTGTGTGTGTGTGTGTGTGTGTGAGAGAGAGAGAGAGAGTGTGTGTGTATTTGTAGGTGAAACCATTTTAGGCCAACCCCACACAGTACACTTCCCAGTCCCCTACTTTAGCAGTCCTGCTGATGCCATTCACCTTAGAAGTACCATTGGGCAGCCCCAGCACTATAAGCTCCATGGCTCATGCAGTAAATATGTAGCAGTATAGTAGAAATAACTTGATAGGCTGGGGTCCCATTCTCAGTTCCACCAAATGTGTGTGTGTGCATGTGTGCGTGTGTGCGTGTGTGCGTGTGTGTGTGTGTGTGTGTGTGTGTGTGTGTGTGTGTGTGTGTGTGTGTGTGTGTGTGTGTGTGTGTGTGTGTGTGTGTGTGTAGAAGTGTTGGTAAGTGTGTATGTTTGTAGGATGATGTATTTTGAGGACTGTCCCACCCACAACACTCCCTAGTGCCCTACATTAGCAGTCCTGCTGATGTCATTCATCTTAGAAGTACCTTTGGACAGCCATCAGCCCTATACCCCCTCTAGCATACACGGTAACTACATAATTCTATGGTACAAATAACTATATAGATAATTGTTCTAATTCCAGTCCTAACAAATGTACATGTGTGTGTGCTTGCTTGTAGGTGAAACAGTTTTAGGTCATTCCCAAGCACTACACTTCTAGTTCCCTACTTTAGCAGTCCTGCTGACATCATTCCCCCTCAGAAGTACCTTTGGGCAGACTTCAGCCCTATAAGCTCTGTGGCACATGCAATAACTATGAAACAGTATAGTAGGAATAACTAGATAGGCAGTAGTTTTATTCTCAATACTGGCAAATGTGTGTGCGTGTGTGTGTGTGTGTGTGTGTGTGTGTGTGTGTGTGTGTGTGTGTGTATAAAGGTGTTTGTAAGTGTGTATGTTTTGAGGGTAATGTATTTTGATGCCCTTCCCACCCAGTACAATTCCCATTGCCTGACTTTACAAGACCTCTTGATGTAATTTACCTTAGACATGCCTTGGGGCACTGTTAAATCCTATAAGCTCTGTGATGTGTGTGATAACTGTGTAACACTGTAGTACACATAACTAGATAGGTAGGGGTTCTAAACTCAATACTGGCAACTGTGATACTGTGTGTGTGTGTGTGTGTGTGTGTGTGTGTGTGTGTGTGTGTGTGTGTGTGTGTGTGTGTGTGTGTGTGTGTGTGTGTGTGTGTGGTTGAGAATCACATCCTCAGGGTCTGTGGGTTATACCATTTTGAGGCATGTACCACCCAATACACTTCTCATTACCTTACTTTACAAGGCCTGCTGATGTCATTCACCATAGATGTACCTGTATACCCCTGTTAGGCCTCTAAGCTCTGTGGCGTGTGTAATAATGGAGTAATACTATAGTACAAATGATGAGATAGGTAGGGGTTCTAATCTCAATATTAGCAACTATAGTAGTGTGTGTGAAGCATATCTCCTGTGGTTGTTGTGTGTGTAGGTTATACGATTTTAAGGCCTGTTGACCCCCTACCCATTACTTTAAACAGCCTGTAAATGGCATCTGCCTCACATGCACCATGTAACACTATACAGCCCATACCAGTCATCTGTACAGATTTACATGGAATATCCACATATTTGCAACCTATATGTGGTCTGTGTCACTCTAACAATGAGCATTCCTGTGATATCATTGCCAAATATTTCACAGTTACCATAGTGACACACATGCCAGCATCAGGCTTCATACCTGACTGACACATCATGCTGATACAAAGTCTGTCACTCTATCACTTGTGCAGGTTTGTAGGAGCTGTAGATGAGACTGATTGCTATATCTGGTGGGTTATCCTACCATCCATGAAGGCATTCACAAGATTACTTGTTTAAGAGGTTGTGCGTTATGTCCAAGGCATATAATCTATGTGGAGCATGTCATGTGTACGTAGCACTATAGTACATACAAGTGGATATGTAGGGTTACTGACATGTCTACTGGCTACTGTGTATGTGTTTCCATATGCACAGCCCTTGTGGCTGTCTTTACTGTGTGTCTGTGATGGCTATACCATTTTGTGTGCCTCTTCCACCTTGTGAACTCCCCCATTGCCAACCTAGTTTCAGCCCATACAGATGTCATCCACCATAGAAGCACAGTTACACAGTTTCTAACACCAAGTCACTCAGTGTGTTGCATGCGATGGTCATATCACTGTGTATTGTACATAAATAGATGGGTAGGTCATCTACTGTGAGAAGTGTCAACTCTATGTGCATGTGTGCTTCAATGCATGTCCCCATGCAGCAGTGTGTATGCGCGCGTGTGTGTGTGCGTGTGTGTGTGTGTGTGTGTGTGTGTGTGTGTGTGTGTGTGTGTGTGTGTGTGTTTGTGTGTCAGATGGCTCTACCATGTTAAGGGCCTTTGAACCCACCATTGGCTATCCTATCAGCCCCGGCAATTGTCACCCACTTGAATAATAGTAGCAGACACTGCAACACTACATTACCTCTGTGCTTTTTGTGCTATGCATGTAGCACTATAGTTCATAACACTGGTCAGGTAGGGGCTGTGCTCAGCCCTTCAACAGCTGCCTTATGTACAGGACTATGACTCTGTGTGCACTACCAGCACAACAGGCCAGACATGTATATGAGTTAGCAGACACACATGCTGGTGGTTTTCAGGTTAGACTAACACAGGCTGACTTGTGTCAGGAATACATACCCCAAACATGTCATACACAGTACCAGACATACCCTCATCACCTGCATGAAGGTTGAGTGGATGGGACAGAAATGGCAGGTGCAACAGGTTCTGATAGACAAATCTTCTTCAGTTAATGTTATGGCTAAGCTTGTGAGGGAGCTAGTGCCAGTACTCAAGTAACCTCCTGTATATGTATGAGCATGAAGTCCTACACAACACCCAGGTGACATGTATGATAGTTAGCTGGCTGTGCCAAGAGTATGTATGCAATATCACACTGTCTGCCACAATTGTCCCTCACACACTGTTGCATGAAAACACACCTAGTAAACATGTAACTATACAGTTGTACCTTGGCTATGAAAAGGTCACTGTGCTTCCACTCTGCCATACTTATCATTTCTACTGTGAGCAGGCCTACAGCCTGCAGACACACAGACACCTGGAACCAAAAACAGAATACAGCACATGACAATACATCAGTCAGCAGTACCAACAGCAATAATGCATCATGGCTAACAAGATACATACACCCCAATGTAGGCCCATAACTACTGCAAGCAGACAACACCTTACACAGAATTACATTACTACACACACTGTATTGTATTCACTCTGTGCATCAAACCCATATGAGCATGTCCCTGCATCGATGGTACAGATAACAGGGTTGGAGCACATGTAGCATCACATGCACAGGGTGTGGTGAGGGATTGCCAGAGGCCAAGGCTGGGCCATATGGTTGACATTGTGTGTGTGTGTGTGTGTGTGTGTGTGTGTGTGTGTGTGTGTGTGTGTGTGTGTGTGTGTGTGTGTGTGAGTGTGTGTCTGGAGGGGTTGTGTCCAACTGTGCCATGCAGAAGAGGTCTGCGTGTCTGGTGGTGACCTGCCTGTGATAGAGATGTGTGAGTGTTTGTCTGCACACAATGAAGACATGTGGATGCATGACACAGGGCTATGTTGGACAGCCATGGTCTGTAAATGGCAGGATGTATGGTTCACCATCTCCTGGCAGGGACATGGGAATTGGTCCTGCCAGATGTCTCACTAGCACCACCAAGCCCAATGATAGATGCAGTACTACTCCCCGATGATGACTGCTGTCTGCTGGGTCCATGTCCATGACGAGCCTGGCCAGGACCACATGTCTATGACCTGCTCCAGTGTGGTGGGAACAGCACCCTCCCTTAGGTAGTGCTGGTGTTACTGGAACTACTGGACTGTGAATGTGCATAGCCATGTGGCCTCTCTGCTGATCATGTTGCTGACCCATATCTTCCTGGCCAATGCCCTACTTCCACCACATGCTGAAGCACAGACATTGCACGTTTGAGCAGTGACAGTGTCTCACCCCACCTTTTACCTTGACTTTGGCAAAATGATGTATGGGATCACAAATGCCGTGGAGGTTGTTTCACGTGGCAGGAAGCACTGCATTCATAACTCTGGGCATCTGTCTGGTGTTGAGTTCAGTATGTGCCTGTGCCTCCATGATGGACCATAACATGCTTCTGATGACACCTGCTGTGTCATTTGTGACAGGTGCTTGATAGGTTGCAGTCCTCCATCTAGCACCCTTGTCCATCTGCCTGTGTGTGACCTCACCTGCCTTCTGGCTATGGCTAGTGTCTACACTCACACTTGCCATAGTCACCACAATAGGCTGTCCCATGTCACCACCCTCCAACTGTCCATTATCTGTGGCTGCTGGGGACAGGGTATGTGTGAGCATACTGACTGTGTGTGTGGATATTGTGGGTAAAGGTGGAATACCAACCAATGGCACAGATTCAGGCCCCAACAATACCATATGTGCCTCACTATGACCACCTTCATGTTGAGAGTCTGCTAAAACACTAGCATCAGGTTTTGAGGGGGAGAGACATCAACCCCCATGTTCACCTGTGATGGGAAGACAACATATGTAAATTAATAGCCTGCAATATTATGATTGCTGGTACACATGTATACACACACACACACACACACACACACACACACACACACACACACACACACACACACACTCCTGGTAAAGTCTGGCACATCTTTGCCAACTATGGGCCCTTCAGGCCAGACCGTACTGCAGTTCTGACTGCCACAATCCATCTCATTAACAGCTAGTGTAAGGCCCTCAACAAAGGGTGACAAATCCTACTATGTGATGGGCCTATTAGCAGAATGGTAAGTGTGACCATGACCAAGGCTATTGGAGTGAGCTATACAGTGTCACCAAGAGCATATGCAAGTACCGTCAGAGTAGACTTACTGCTATACAGACCAGACACAATGACAAGGTGTAACGATATGTGATTATAACTAATGAAGGAACAGGAGAATACTCTATCACTGCAGTGCCTACACAGCTCAGACTCACAGGGATTCATTTCAGACAACATTACAGGACACTCTCCAATGCATACAGGAAACATGTAAAGTACTAGGTGCATAGCTTCATAAGATGATACCAGGCTATTGGCTTGGATGCCCTCATAAGCCTATCCCAGACTTCTGCCCATGTTCTTTCAATGCCAGCACCAGTTTCCCCCTCCAGCTGGGACATGCGTAGGATACCAGGGGTGTCTTCTCCATTTCCCATGCAGTCATCCACCTTTGCCTTCAAGATGGATATACAAGTACTGTGCTAGACATGGGGATGGAGTGTATTATAAAGACAGTGTATTGTGTGGGACACTACACTATCCTGCCAACAAGTACTATACATGTCACAGACCAGTTGAGGGCCTTGCATGCATGTTGCATGAGTGAGGTTTGTCTTACAGATATGCAAAAACCCCATCAAGGCTGGTTTGGAAATGTCCTTATATGCCAGACAAAGGTTGCCTATGATCAGTCTGTATGGGACTGAGTACAGAGACAGTGCTCTCAGCCTATCTGTATAGGACAGGTGTTGCAGACCCTGAAATTGCCTGGTGAGGAACCTCAGTGGTCTCTGCAACTGCTGCATTTGCTTGGCAAGGTACATGCCACAGGAGCCATTGTAGTCATTAATGCATCTGATAAGGGTGGAGTACAGGGATGTTGTGGCCCCCTGGTTCCTGGATGACATACTCGTCTTTGTGAGGCTGGCCATGTAGACAGCCTTCCATGCAATAGTGCCCACACAGTGGGAAACTGTCAGGTTGCTACTAACCTTGGTGCACAGATTGCCTCACACCTGATTGTATGCACAGTACATTGTTAATACTGTCATAATTACTGTGGATGACATCTACCACAACAGGGAAAATAAGGCATCCTCTGGCATTCAAGTCTGAGGGAATGCCTCTTATACCAGTCATTACTTTGGGTAAGGGCCTCTTGGAGGGTGCTCATTTCAGTAGGGGAATGTAAGACAGCAGCCAGCTTGCAAGCATCTGCAAACCTGGTCAGCCACAGACCACTGGTTATGTCGTGTACCTCAGAAACATATATCTCAAACAATAGAGTCCCCCAGACCAATCCTTGGGTTACACCATTCTGTAGGAGTCTACTACTAGTGGTGGCTTCCACAACTTTGACTGGTACTATCATTGAGCCAGTTAGCTACCCATCTGTTAACATACAGGTTGATGCCTACCTGTGTAGGCTTATGTACCATGGCCACCTGGGGATTATTGTGAGAGATTTGGGCTATGTGAAGGTAGGCAGTGTTCATCTTCTTCCCCTTGTCCTCATGTTTGTTGACAGCTTCAGAGATGTCACCCAGGTTTAACAGGCTTGATCTCCCTTTGACAATACTACACTGTGTGGGCTCAGGCATTTTAAGGTTGCCAATGTCCTTGTTTATAAGGTCCTTGCTATTGCCTTCCATGCCCCTGCAGATCAGGCTAGATAGGCTGCTGTGCATATAATTGGCTGGGTCAGTGGCTTGCTCCACCTTTGTGTATAGTGTTGACAGTGGCTATCCTCTGTTCAGATGGTATGATAGTGGTGCTCAGGCTTTGGTTGACTACAGTGTGTAATGGAGCTGAGAGCTCA
Organism: Protopterus annectens; assembly: GCF_019279795.1. Classification (NCBI taxonomy): domain Eukaryota; kingdom Metazoa; phylum Chordata; order Ceratodontiformes; family Protopteridae; genus Protopterus; species Protopterus annectens. Next base: position 1,016,742,461 of record NC_056726.1, on the reverse strand, counting down.
TGCCTGAGTTTGGGTAGGATGCAGCCAGGGAATCTATCAGGCCTATGGAGACTTCTGGGTATTGCTTCTGAGAAGGCATGATGGACCTGCTTCCTGATGATGAGGGGAGTGGGGCAGGTGCTGTGCATGTCTATGTATACCAATGGGGGAACGGGGGGGTGTTGTCTACACGTCACCTGGTTGCAGCAGGTTGGCGATAACTATGCTGTACCTTTATGCCATGTTATTGGGCACCATTACAGGGCAGAATTGGGGGTTGCCTCATGTCTATATTATATCATCGAATGCTTAAAAAAGTGAACGCTGATTGATCAACCTAATTTAAGCGAAAGCTTACAATCTCGAACTGTCAGATCAGCGATTTTTTTCCCAAAAAAAAAAATGATCTAAATAAACACACAACACAAGCACACCAAACAAACAGAAATTCACACACATACACCTAAAATCTGATACCTAACTCTACACTAAACTATGCACACACCACTAACTACCCACTTACCTTAACCCAAACCCTAACCCTAAGATCCGTCACACTCACCTCACCCGCTCCCTAACCCTAACTCACTTAAATCCGCCCTAAACCTCATGTCCACTCAATCGCACACACACCTAACCCGAGCCCTAACCCTAACTCACCTAAATCACCCTAACACTCACATCTACACAATCGCACACTTACCTGAATCCAACCGGTAACTTTCCATCATAACACTGAAAATACCAAAGCAACAGAAACAGACAACCGAATTCTTTCCCTAGGAAAAAATTGAGTTTCTGCTGCTTCGATATTTTGCAGTTTTGCGAAAATAAGTTTGATCAATCAGCGTTCACTTTTTTAAGCATTTGAGGATATAATATAGACCCGTTGCCTCTGGGATTGGAGACAAATGTGTGGAATGCCTAGTGATTGGCCTTGGTGGATGTGTCCAATTTGCACTCCAAGATAGCCTTAGGATAATTCACCTGTGACCATATTTGGTTGTTCAGGCCATGGTGATATTGCTTCTTATTAGGCACCTGCTCCTTCTCGGCCCCATCTAGCAATTATTTCCACCTTTTGCGGTATGTATGTATTACTGCTGTCCACCACAGTGGTTTACCCTACGTTGAGGGAGATGATGTTGTCCTGTCAGGTATTGCTGAGTCTATACAGCTATGTAGGTGCTCACATAGTATTGTGGTGTGGGTTGGACACTACTGCTACTTCCAGCTGATGGGACTGTGACTGTAAAGGTACTTCTACCTGCCCTGAGCAGATTTATAGTCATTATTTTAGATTTTGTTTTGTTTGCCCTGACAGGGGGGGGCAGGGAAGATTGTGACCAGGGGAAAAATTACTTGGCCAAACAACAACCAAACAAAATTTCAAATACCCCCCACACACCCCTAACTAAATATACCAACTCCGAAATCACACTACAATGGGGGAAAGGGCAAATTCCCAATGACTGACAAGCCTTTTATCCCCTAGGAAAAAATTTGCTGAAATGGCCATTCAGGAAAGTGACAGTTTGCTGATTATAGGTCGGTGAACAGGTGTTTTGTGAAGACATCATTTGAGGATGTAATATGGACCCAAATAATTACTTAACAGCTGCCCAAAGAAAATAACTAGAATCTTAAACCTTCTGACTTCATGGCTAACATTCCCATCCTCATCTCCCAGTATTACCCCACCAACACATGGGCCCATCCAGATTAAGACAAGTAAGGTTGGTGGTAAGGATGTACAGATAGTATCCTCCTGTTAGAGGCCATCATAACCAGGATGAGAAGGGGAAATACAATCACAGTTTGGGAGGTGGACTCTGGCTGAAGACAGCAATGTCATATATGCCAACACACCCACTATGTCTTTTTTGTAATCCCTATACCCCATTCCATGTTGACTTCCTACTTAGGAGGCTGTGTTGAGTCATGAGAAATTGTCAGTGTGGCATACTTGTCACATGCCCTAGTATGACCACTCCTGTTCAGTCCTCCCACATGCCCATTTCTTTGACCATTCCAAGCCTTGCCCTCCACAAGATCTTGCAGAGTGCATAGCCAACACAAGCATAGTCCTTCCCCCTTGGTATAGGAACTCCCACCCTCCCAGCCAGCTTCATCAGATGCATTAGCTGCTAATTGGACTTGGATTACTGGTGCCACAGTCTGTGCCTCTATGCCAACAGGCTGGCTAACACATTGGAAATGTGTGCAGAAAGTGGCATTCTTTTTAGGTGATCAGGCAATTTGTGAAAGCAGAAGGTAATTGCATAATCCATATACAATATTTCCTTGATGTGGCTCTTCTACGTTCAGTGTATGACTACAGGAGCAGCAAATTGAATTACATAGCTAGACTAGAGCCATTACTTCTTTTCTTTCCTCATTGCCAGATATCAGAGGTCTGCAGAGAAGGTGACCACCATCTGCAGTTAGGGATAAGGAGGCATGTTGTCTGAAACTCCAGGGCAGTTACATGATCACTGTAAAATTATTAATATCATTGTCAGTGGCAATGCAGGTATCAGATGGCAGCAGGTTGAAAGACATTACTGTGACCATCATGGCTTTCATCTTCTTCTCAATGAGCCATCAGAACTATAATAATGTGTTTGTCTTTTTATGTGCAGACTTTTATGTGCAGACTAGAGGTGAAGGCAAACAGCAGTTACATGATCATTGTCAATTTATGATATGGCTTATCTGGGGAACAATATATGCCTAACATACAAGGACAGAGTCACAAGGGCGGGAGACTTAAACCTCGACCACTATTTATTATAGGTGCTTGGATGAACCTATGAACCTCTGAATGGTGCGTGACCATTATATTTATGTGATTGCTATTACTGTTGTAATTTAGAAAATCAAGTAAACCACATTTTGTCTTTTAAGTTAGTAGTTTATTATTATAATTGCACAGGACCCCAAATGCAAATGTTGCTAAATAGCAGATGCACATATTGTTACTATTTTTCTCATAGGTCTGAAATATGTAATTTATTAAATAATAACACAATTTGTCTTAAAATATAAGAATATAAATAACTCTTTCTTCTTAAAACTATATTTTCCAACTTTTCTAATCTTACTGTTTAAAAGAAGGAAAGCAGAACCTGTTACTGTGACTGCCAAACATTTTCAGAAATATAACTCTATATTGGTATGCTTAAGGAAGAGGGTAATGGCTATTACAATGTGGCAAGTAAACTCAGTTTCTATTATGTGTGAGTATATGACTTCTGTTCAATGTGTTCGAGCAGGAGTTTTAAACTGTATCTCCTGACAAAGGAAATGATCTACCAAGTAAATCAGAAAATAAAAATTGAGAAGCAGTGCTATCCTGAAGATTAGAAAAACAACATTTGTGTGTGTGTGTGTGTGTGTGTGTGTGTGTGTGTGTGTGTGTGTGTGTGTGTGTGTGTGTGCGTGTGCATGTGTGTGTGTGTGTGTGTGTGTGTGTGTGTGTGTGTGTGTGTGTGTGTGTGTGTGTGTGTGTGTGTGTGCATGGGCATGGGTATGAATATAGTGAATAGCTGAGTGTCTGTACAATAAGGAGGAGGCTGTGTGTGTGTGTGTGTGTGTGTGTGTGTGTGTGTGTGTGTGTATGTGTGTGTGTGTGTGTGTGTGTGTGTGTGTGTGTGTGTGTGTGTGTGTGTGTGTGTGTGTGTGTGTGTGTGTATACATAGCATGAATGAGTGAATCTGTGTGTCTGTGTATGTGTGTGGTTTGAGGTGGCTGTTATACTTCCAAATATCATAATGGGGTACAATTACCTGACCCCAGGAACTACAGCCCCATCAGTCTGACAAGTCTAATATGCAAAGCCATGAAACAAATTATCATAGATGTGATCAATAAGGACATTTGCAACTGTTAAACACTGGACCCATCCCAGTTCAGCTTTGTCAAAGGAAGGTATTGCATATTCAACCTGGTAGACTTTTTCTAGAGGGTCAACAAGGCTGTGGATGAGGGAAAAGAAGCACTCACCATCTACTTCAACCTAGCCAAGTCATTTAATACAATACCCCACTCAGGTATTTTTGACAAATTCTCAAAACTAAGTATAAATCCCTACATAACTCATTGGAGTGCTAGCTGGCTCACAGATTGGACTCAAGAGGTTAGTACTGATGAGACCACTTCCACCAGGAGACCAATCACCAGTGGACTAGTACCCCAGTTTTCCAAGTTCATAGATTGCTGAAAATTGGGAGCTATAATAGATTCACCCATGACGCAAACATCCTACAAGAGAGTCTGACATAAACACATGATTGGTGCCAGAGCCACTGATTAAAACTCAATGCAAAGAAATGCATTATAGTGCCCTTTGCAAAGTCATCCACCCAGGCTAATTACTCCACTGATAAAACACCCCTAAGAATTTACCTGGAAGTTAGGGACTTGGGGACATAACTTTATAGTATTTGGCCTTTCACCAACATGTACCCAAGACAGTAAGGAAATCATTCTTTGTCATCCAACTCATATGCAACAGTATGGCATTTAGGTTATAGTACTACTCCACTCAGCCTTCGTCAGGCCATCAGTGAATATAATGCCCCCTTAGGCATGTGCCTAACCAGGCACCTGCAATAACTGGAGCACCCTCAAAGGTTTCTCACAAAGAGAATCCAAGCTATAAATACCTGTACTATGCAGAACACCTTAAAGCCCTGTCTCTTTATTCAGTCTTCTACAGGAGGTGATCTTTGCCTGGCATAAAAGGTATCCTTAGACCCAATTCTGATGAACCTCTTACACATCCACAAAACAGACAGCACCAGGAGCACTAGATCCAAGGACTTGAACTTAGCTTGCAACATAAATAAAATATCATGGAGAAATCAATATGTGTCTCAGGGGATCCCTACATTTTGGAATGGGTGCTCCATCCTAATGAATTGAATTATCTTATGGGAAAATCATAAATTCACCCATGGCCATGTCTCTGATGGACAGAGGTTGACAGTAAGTTAACTCATTTTAAACTAATAACCCCCACCACGCACACAATCCTTAGCTACCTCATTGCTAACACTCCCCCACCATGTAGGTGTCCAGAGTACCTGAGGACAAAACTAGGTTGGGCTGCACAGCTAGGCTCATAAAGATTCTCATGGTCAATGGCCTAGTATAAACCTATGATAGCCTAGTACAAACCTATGAACCTATGATAGCCTAGTATACCCCTATGAACCTATGATAGCCTAGTACAAACCTATGAACCTATGATAGCCTGGTACAAACCTATAAACCTATGAGTCTATATTATAAACCCGAAAACCCTTTTGAGCGAATACTACAACAGCAACACATATAGCCCAAATCGCAAATATGCCGAAACCCCTAAACTGAGAAATTTAAAATCTCAAATCGTCATAGTCGGCAAATCCCACCGCGCGCTACATACTACATACCCAAACATAATAAATACACCACATACATACACTAACCAAATCCTACTTCTAACCCTACACTAAACCTTACATACATTACTATCTATGCACTTACCGTAACATGCACTCTAACCCTAAGGTCCATAACTATCGCACACTTACCCTACAGAGATATACCCAAACAAAACAAATAATCCACACACATACACTTAACAAAACCCTACCTCTAACCCTGCACTAAACCTTATATACATTACCTATCTATGCACTTACCTTAACCCGCACCCTAATCCTAAGGTCCATAACTATCATGCACTTACCTTATGGAGCTATACCACAGATGGGCCAACCATGACAAATCAACATTTCAACTTTTGTGGTTTTGGACGTTTGCCATTTCCGTCGTTCGCGCAATGTGTCACTCTTTTCAGATTCGCTCAAACGGATCTTCGATCTTCTAATATAGACCTGAACCTATGATAGCCTAGTACAAACCTATAAACCTAAGTATGTAACCTAAATGTAACCAGAGAATAAAGAAAAGATAAAGCAGAGACATGTATGAATGTAAAGCAAAACTTAAGGGCCGGATTCATGAAGGCTTGCACGGAGTCTTAGAGTAGAGTAAGACTCCATGCAGCCATCATGTCCGATGAGCGATCCAGGAACAGCCTGTAGGGGCGTGTAAGAGAGATCCTAAAATGGCTCTTACACGGACAGGGCTGGGATATGCAAATTACGTCAATTGCAGGTGAAAGGCATGCAAATGAGGTAGATTTGCGATTCAGGAAACCCGAACCTGTCTGAGTAAAAGCAGTGTTATTTGCAGAAATGTACTCAGTTGACAACTGAGTACCGTTCTGCAAATAGCAAAACGGAGCCATGACAGCTCCAAATAAAGGCTGAATCCAGTGCAGGAAGCATGCTAATGGCCAAATATACGGCCATGTGAAATGTTTCCTGATGCAATATGAAAATAATAATATTTTATTTTTTTTGACGATTTCCGATGTTTAAGCGTAGCGCAGCGCCGCGCAAACGGGGTGCACTCTAAAACCCAGAATACTAAAAATTAAAACCCACAAATGTGGATTTTATTGAAATTGTTAATGTACAATGCAAGGGAATGGCAGGCTGAAGACAACATGGCCACCGAGTAGAGGTTGCTAAGGGGGGAAGCTCAGTCTAAGACATGTAACCAAGCATTAGAAGGCAATCCTATGTAAATGAACATTAGGATAGTGAATCGCAAGTTTACATAGCAAATGAGCACAGTCAGTGGAGTGTAGGAGTAGGATATGGGGAGTAACAGAGTAGAAGATAGGTGACATCACGAGGGGGCTATGTATGAAAGAAGTGAAGCTCATTGGAGCAGAGTGGCATGTGTCAGCTGTCATTCACACATCATGTAAAGAGGTGTGTCAACAGGTAGGCTAGGGAAAGGCAAGAAATGGAAGGTGTATGCTGTGGATAACACCAACGTTTCTTGCTGAGTGGGTATGCGTGCATGTGTGCACGTGTAAACCCGAGTAAAACAGAGTGCGCGCATGTAAGTGTGAGTGCACGTGTTTAAGCCGGTGTAAGCATGTATAAGGCTGTTTAAAGAGTTGTAAGCACGTTTGTGCTGGTGTGCACGCATTTTAACCTGAATAAGCAAGTTTTAGTCCATGTAAGCATGTGTGCGTGCGTGTTAGCTGCTGTGCGCATGTTTGTGTGCACAGTGCCCCCCCCCCACGAGGAAACAGAAAGGAAAAAGGAAGCACAACAAATAGTAGGAAGCTACCAGGGAGTACTAGCAGAGCTAGCAGGTGAAAACAATCAGAATCAGGCAATTACACAGGCAGTACACTTGCCCAGCCCAGCCTAGCACTTAAAACTCTGCAAACAACAGTCCATTATGTTTCTCACAACAGACACTGCAGTAAGCTAATAGAAGTGAAAACTGAAAAAGCTTTACTGAGACAAAGAAATGTTAGGGGCTGCCATTGCTGTTATAAGGCGACATATGCAACATGCTGAGGGTGGTGACAATGGAAATGCTGCTGGACAACCCACAGTGAGGAAACTGAGAAGATTGTACAGGCCCAGGGTAACCTACCAGGGGCTACATGAGCTGGAGGTAGTGGAGCGCTATAGATTGGACAGAGACCTCCTGCAGCAAATTGTTGAGCTGTGCAGGCCATGCCTCACACACAGAACCAACAGAGGGGAACCCATCCCAGTGGAAACCAAGGTATGTGTTGGCCTAAGAATATTAGCAACAGGTACCTTCCAGAGACCAACTGGTGATATGATGGGGATATCACAGGCATCAGCATCGTGGGTACTACACCAGTTCCTGGATGCCATGTCAGCACATGTCGGTGATCATGTATATTTCCCCAATTCCCATGAGGTATTGGCCAGCAATATGCGTCTCTTCCAGCAAATAGTGGAATACCCTGAGGTAGTGGATGCAATAGACTGCACGCACATATGCATCAAAGCACCAGCCGGTGAGCGGGGTAGGGTCTACTTCGACTGCAAGGGCTTCTCCTCCATTAACTGCCAGGTTGTGTGTGATGCCCAGTGCATAATACTGAATGTGTGTGCAGGCTGCCCTGGAAGCTACCATGATTCCCATATCTGGCATCTGATGCAGCTGTACCAGACATTTGCCAATGGGGACATCCCACATGGTCACCTAGTGGGGGATGCTGGCTATGCACTGGAGCCATGGCTGATGACACCCATCAGAAATGCACACACACCTGAACAGGAACGCCATAATGAGGCACACGCACAAACACGTAATGTAATAGAGCATGTGTTTGGGCTGCTCAAGTCACGGTTCTGGTGCCTGGGCACATCTGGTGGAGCCTTGCAGTACTCACCAACTACATGTACCCAAATTGTCATGGCATGTGCTATGCTACATAATATGATCCTGTGAAAACAGCTGCAGCAGAACCAGCATAGGCCTGGCCCAAACAGCCCCACCACCATTGCCAAGGCCATCACAGGCAGAGCGTGACTCGGAGGAGGAACAACCTGAGCCTGCCCCAGTAGGCAGAAGGAGGCATGCCCAGTATGCTTTGGCCTTGGCAAAGAGGCAACACATAGCACATACACTGGCTCAGTAGGAACTCTGGAAATGATACCTCTCTCTGACTTGCACATATAGTAAAAGGGATGCCTAAGTTGACACTACCTGCTTTCAAACATGTACAGTTGTACAGGGAGTGTGATATGTGCATCCGACATAGGCAGCCCAGCAGCACCACCTAAGGCATGATTGCCATGTGTTAAGCAATATAAAACAGTGCTAAACAGCATTTACCACCATGTAGTATATGCAAACAAAATCGCACACACCAACTAGCACAACTGTGGTCAATATTCAGTAATATTGGGCAACGTCCAGCGATGTTGGTGAATATTGAGCAATGTCGGACAAGCCTGGTCTAAGTAGAGTATAACTGAACAAAAGCCAACATGCTCATATTTGCTTTACTGGCCCTTAAGCAGTCTGGTCTGCTCAGTATGAAAATATAAAGCAGTGATGGGCCTCGAACCCAGGATACTGTGCACTATAGCCAAAGTACTGAACCACTAAACTATTACAGTATTGCAGTGGTCAGGCTGTATGAAGGAATGTTGATAAGTCTATGCAAAGTATTTCATGGAAACCCTGCAGGCACAGCATAATCCCTGTCGAGTTATGACACAAAGGTGAGTCCTGCAGTGAGAACAGAACCTAACTTCCAACACACACAGTATAAATGTTAATATCGGTCATGTTCGCACACATCAACAAATGTAGTGGACCTCAGATAGCAACATACTGAAAGGTCACACTGGGCATGCTCACACACTTGAATAAAGGCAAATGTCAGGCAACAAAACACGGAATGGCAGAACTGGGCATGCTCACACACTTAGGCATGCATGAGTACAGCGGTGGGCCACGCATATTTGGCAGTTGCATGTGTTAACCCAGGAACTTGTCACTATACAGCAATCTGCCCTATGCACACAGTTATATGACAACAGGCACATCTATAATATGGTGGAACCCTGTCATAATAAAATATGTTCTGCAGATACTGAAGTTGTTCATAGAAACTGGAAAAGCAAAGATGATAAAGACCTGCAAACAGTATCAGCAATAAACATTGTGCATCTTGAACATTAGCATAGGTTCAGAGGTCGATACTAGGCTATCTGCCCTAGGGCATGTACAAGCCTAGACAGAGTGTGTTTGGCATTCACAACCCTGTCAGACTACTACACTGTGTGTGTGAATAGTAGGTCACACAAGATAGCCCATGTACGTTTAGGCTAGTGTGCCTCTGTCTAGCAGGGACACAGAAGATATCCCAGGGGTATACATACGATCACCCATACAGTCGTCAAGATGTCCCCTGTAGGTAGTCAGTGGCTGGCTCTGCCTATGTGAAACTGGGATTACATTCTGGAGTGAGTGGAGCCTCTGGGATAAGAATCTGTCCCTCCACAATGTCCTATTAACATCTGTGCTGAGGTATACGTCCCTAGAGTGTGTAGCTCCAAGGGAGTTGGATATCCTGAGGTGGAGCATGTCCAGTAATTCTGGGTTGGGTATATCTGTAAACAACAGGCACACATCATATCTGAGTAGGTGGTAAGCAACTGAGTAGAGCTGGAGTTACTGCATCTGAACTGTGCAGGGCATCTATGTGAGTCCCTAGATCTGCTTGGTGAGGAACTTCCGTGGCCCGTACAGTTGCTGCAGGTGTCGGGTAAGATACACCCCGAATGTGGCATTGTAACCAGGCATGGATGTGATGAGTATAGGGGCACAATGACCTCACTCAATCTAGATGTGAAACCATATGGGATAAGGTGGCCCTCATAGAAGGTGTGTCCAACAACTTTGGCAACGTGAATGTCAAAGGTGACAGTACGAACAAGTCATGTCCCCAAACCCCTAACAACTCCTACTGTATGTAATGGAGTACTACCTATGTGGTAATGTGTGGGCATGTTGTTATTACCAAAGGGGATGACTATGCAACTAATGGCATTTAGCTGTAGGCCATGGCTCAGGCACCAATCATCCATCTCTGTGAGACCCTGTTTGAGTATGCATGTGGCAGCTGGAGAGTTGATCATGGCACCCAGTTTGCAGTCAAATGCAAACATGTTCAGCCATATTCCCCCTGTGGTAGCCTGTACGTCAGACAAATATATACTGAACAAGAGAGGTCCCAGGACCGAGCCATGTGGGATGCCACATGTAATTGGTGTATAGTCAGACATGGCACCTGCAATTCTGACCATGTGGGTGCTATCCCTGATCCAGGTATCAATCCATCATGTGAGATATGTGTCCATATCGATGCTAGTGAGCCTATGCATAATGGCCCAGTGTTTTATTGTGTTGAAGGGTTTTGCAAGGTTCAGGTAGGCTGTGTGGACAGCCGTCCCTATGCCGATGGACCTGTTAGCCATTTAAAGAATACAAACAGGTTCAAGAGGCAAGATCTGCCCACAACAATGCTGAAATGTGTAGGACACAGTGTCTGTAGGTTCCCGATGTCTATGTGTATGAGTCCCATGACAATACGCTCCATAGCTTTGCAGAACAGGCTACTTAGGCTTATAGGGAAATATTGTCTGTGGTCCATTGTGGCACCAACTCTGTGGAGCGGGACCACTGTCGCTGTACGTCATTCCTTGGGTACATATCCTGTGGTAATTCCGATATTGAACAGTAACGTAATGTGAGCGTTGCGTCTGTCATGATGCTCATGTAAGATGCAGGCTGGGACACCGTCTGGTCACATTGATACTGTGATGTACGCTTTGGGGAGTGCAGCACTCACCTGTTACTGTGTGATGTCAGGGAGGTTAGACTCTGTTGGGATGGATAGTTGCTCCTTAGGGGGGATGGGTGGGAGACATCTGCACTGAACCTGTTTGCCAGGATGTTGGCAATGCCAGTGGGTTCAGGGTAGGTTTAGTCAGTATGCAATAACTCACAGCATATCAGTGTGTGTCCACCCAGGTTCCTGACATAACTGAAGAAGGCTGTGTGATAGACCTACATGTCTGTTGCAATTGTCTGGTAGAAGCAGCCCTTAGAAAAGTTCATGAGTGATTGTAGCTGTCTGCTAGTACAGATCACAGATGCCTTCCCAGTCTGGGATTGTGCTCTATCATGTAGTAGCTTCCTCCTGATGTTGTACAGCTTATTAATGGCTGGGGTCTACCAAACAGGTCCACTGCCATTGGAGTAGTCAGTCCTGTTGTTATTTGGGATAGCACAATCCATGCAGTTCACTAAGTGTCCATAGAATGTGTATGTAAAGGATGCAGCAGTGTGAGCTGTATTTGCCACTGTCTCAGGGTCTCTGAAGGATACCACCTTGCTTCAGTGAAGTGAGATGTTGGCTCATGAGAAGTTCACCAAGATTACTCAGGATGAGTGTGTGGAGGGTATATGTATGTCCAGTGAGATACATGTATGTTCTGACCTTACCAATGAGGGGTATATCGCTGGTGTGGAACATAGAGTCCCCATGTTGGTGATGATCAGGTCCAATATGTATTCCCCCTTGTGGCTGTGCTGACTGGTTGTGCCATAGCATATGAGTCTACAAATTTTAGCGACTGTTGGGTGAGGGTGTCGGGGCTTGAGTAGTATCCCCAGTCAATAGTTGTGTATATGAAGTCACACAATATAATGGTGTTTGTGGAGACCTTCATATTCTCCATAGTTCCCACGAAAGCCGAGTGTAGTTCCTGCGTTTGGGAGTGTGTTCTGTAGCAGGCAACAAACTGAAAGGCAGTATTGCACAATGGTAGTTGTATATGTATGGTCTGTGATGCTCTGTGCAGTGCTACTAACCCGGAGGTGTGTGTATCTGTGATGTATATGGCTACTCCCCCTAGTTGTGTTGTCCGTTCCAAGTCCTGTGGTCAGACAGCATGGTATGAAACATAACTTGGTAGTGCTGGTGTGCATAAGCGAGCCTGAACCAGGCATCTGTCAGTGCACAGATATCACTATCCTCCATACTGAGAAGAGTCCTGAGTGGCCGCAATATGAGGTTAACACAACTGTTGTTGAGCAGCATTACCCTTAGTTTCATTTAACCTGTAATGTCTATGGAGGTGGGTTTGTCTTCTGAGCCCTGCTTAAAAAAGGCACTATGGTGGTAGCAAGAGCCTTAGCCAGCATTCCAAAGTCCAAGGGTGACAGGTGCAAGCTGTCCATAGTGAAGCTACGTGGCATGTTGAGCATGTCACCATAGGCTGACAGACATTGTATCCCCTATGAATTAAACAAATTTGTTAGGCAACTGTTAAATGTGATATGTGTGTCCGTATACTGTGACATCATAATTGGTGGGTGTAAGATGCTAGACAAGGTCAGGGTCATACTGGCCTGGGCTACATGATCAGAGTGTTCCTCCATGTAACATGTCATGTGGTCCAGGGAGTAACGTCTGAGGTTATACACACCAGCATGGACAGTGATGGTGCCAGTCCTGTACTTGCTTTGAGTGACCTGACTGCCTGTGTTATGCGGCAGATCCTGGCACCCAACAGACAGCCCAAAGTGACTATTCCCATGTTAGGGCTGGTGAGTGGTACGTCAGTGTGTCTGACAATAAGTGTTGCCTATTACAAGTGTATTAGGTGCGTTGTTTAGCCCAAAGGGCAGTGACTGTGTGGCACACTGACATTGTGAACTATGTGATATGTGAGTACTGTAGTGGGGTAGCAGGTGTGTGTGTGTGTCTGCTTTGGAGGTCTCTGCTGCTTAGGTAGAGTACATTTACAGCATCTGAGTATGTCTATGTGTGATAATGTGGTTTGAGTGCTGTTGCTAGAAGATATGTAAGACTGATATGTGGTGTGTGTGGTTACCTTCACCACATGATAGACTGTGCCAGTCATGGGTCGAGAGAGTTCAGCACCCTGTATGTCTATATAGGTGCATCTCACACATATATCTGAGTTTGTCGGGAGGAGGAGAGGGTTATCTGTGTACATAAGGCAGATGTGACATTGTGTCAGTATCACAATATCCACCAGCTGGACTGAAGAGTACACACAAAACCGACCCCTGGACATGCCAGGATATTATCATGACATACTCTGTAGCCTGATCACAAAGGATCAGTAGGGTGTTAAGCATGTAAAAGAGTATAACAGGGATTAGTGCTCATGTTCATTGGTGTTTTGTAAAGAGTAGCTGAGAAGGAGTCCAGACTGAATCATGACACCTCCTTCAGCTATGTCATAAATAGTAATGTACACCCATATATGTCCTGAGTCAGGGCCAACTATACCTGAGTTACAATGCCGACATCAGGACAGACAGGCCCATATTTACATACCCATCTCCCACTGACAATAGTCCACATCATCATACCAGGAGATATCACATGTAGAATGGATGAGCAGCTACCCCTACTGCCAAAAGCATGGCGGCAAGTGGAATACATTGATTCCCAATATGTGTCATGCACAAACTACAGAACAAACAGATCATTCACCTGAACAGCCAGCTGAGCCTCACCCCCCCCACACAGGATGTGGAACCGTTGAATGCGTCACAGCTACATATGGCACTCCCCACAAGTGTTGGTGCACAACACACCATGGGAAGTCAAGTCCAGTACGCCTATGAAGTCTGATCTGCAAGGTCATGGAGTCCATCATGGTTGCAGTCATAAACAGAGCTATTGGAAGCTGACATACACACAACCCTACCAACCGTGGTATGTTCATGTGTGGATCATGGTTCCCAAACATGCTAGACTGTTTGCAAGGCAGTTACCCAGGACATACATCAATGAACACATCTACACATGTGTCACATAGACTTTGAATAGCCCTTTATCAACATCCCAGACACATGTAGTATCCACAAAACCAACAAGCTGTGCATAAATATGTGTTGACATATGACGGAATGTCAATGTGTCCACAGATAGATCACACAAGGTAAGGCTTCTGAGGTCTTGTTTAAGCTGTTGACACCTGCTGACACACATGGACCATTCCTGGAATGGCATAAAACAAAGTGTACACGCATCACCATGTCTAGTCTGATGATGTCACCATCCTATAAATACAGCAGGAGAAGGGAAACAAGCCAGTAAAGCAAATAGCATGCCGTGTTAATGCGTCTCTCTCTCTCTAGTATCATAACATAGTTAGGTAGGGGTTTGAATCCTCCAAACAGTGAGTGTGTGTCTGTGTGGGGGTGTATGTGTGCAATTGTCTTTGAAAGGAGTGCCCTTTTTGGAGACTGTGAAAACATACTAAAAGAGGTACATTCCTCTTTGGAAGGACTGATGATGTCACCATCCTACAAATACAGCCGGAGAAGGGAAGCTAGCCAGTAAAGGAAATAGCGCACTGTGTTAATGCATCTCTCTCTAGTATCATAACATAGTTAGGTAGGGGCTTGAATCCTGCAAACAGTGTGTGTGTGTGTATGTGTGCAGTTTCCTTTGAGAGGTGTTCCCTTTTTGGAGACTGGGAAAACTAACTAAAAGAGGTACATACCTCTTTGGAAAGTCTGATGATGTCACCATCCTACAAATACAGTAGGAGAAGGGAAACCAGCCAGTAAAGCAAATAGTGTGCTGTGTTAATGCGTCTCTCTCTCTCTCTCTCTCTCTCTAGTATCATAACATAGTTAGGTAGGGGTTTGAATCCTGCAAACAGTGAGTGTGTGTGTGTGTTTGTGTGTGTGTGTATGTGTGCAATTGTCTTTGAAAGGAGTGCTCTTTTTGGAGACTGTGAAAACACAGTAAAAGAGGTACATTCCTCTTTGGAAAGGCTGATGATGTCACCATCCTACGAATACAGCCGGAGAAGGGAGACCAGCAAGTAAAGCAGATAGCGCACCATGTTACTGCATCGCTCTCTAGTATCATAACATAGCTAGGTAGGGGTTTGAATCCTGCAAATGCTGACTGTGTGTGTGTCACTGTTGGTCAATGCGGTGTGGGTTTTGCTTTTACTATGGTATGACATAGTATGATTACAACAGTAAGTGCATTGCACACATCAGGTATCTGCGTGGCAAATATATATGTGTACATGTCCCCTCAATCAGTACATCGGTGTGAAGCCTGCATACTACATGAATACATTTGTTTCCATTGACAGGTTGTGCCGCTGCTTCTCAGATCGTAGGTCACATATGTATGTATGTATGTGACAAGGCCATCCACTGTTGTGTTCTGTGGCCAAGGTCATCTGTGGCACACACACCCATGACAGTTACTTAAGAGTAGTGTGAGTGAGGGCATATGCCCGGGGTATATGTCAGACATGGTCATACACAACAAAGACTGCCAAGAATGAACAGTCTTTATAGGTGTACGACTGCCTTGTGGATATGCATTCAGGCCTCTTAATGTCTTATGTGATATACCTTGGGACTCCACAATACCTATGGATATGTGGATACCAAGCAACACATGACATAACATGAGGCTGTATGTACACATTGGTACCCAAAATACATGTTGAGGGCTACCACCTGTGTGGTACTGACGGGATATTATGTATAGTACATGAGGATGACAATGCCATAGTCGGCTTACTGCTATACAGCATGTATCAGACAACAGGTATCTGTCTGTATGATACCCTTGTGTAGGATATGCGTCCCATCCAGGGAATGCATTGCAGGCCAATCCATGCATTTCCAGATTTGGATGGACACATCCCTAGTGTGTCTGCATGTACCTAAGGGGGCTATATGCCAAACAGGTGTGGTCACAAGAATGGGTGGCAGTCATTACCACTGGCTAGTGTTATAGTGTAGCACCGGAAGGATCCAATTGTTACTGGGTTCCGTACTACTGTGTGTCATTTGTCAGGACATCATCCAATGATTGCTTATAGTCATGCTGTTGAGGTTGTGTATACTACCAGACTGCAAATCATTGACAGATATTAACGGTATCACCCACAGCATAGTGTCAACCCACGTCATACACATGTCTACCCATGTTAGTACATAACTGTAGTAGAATGCATACTGGCCATTGAAAGATACTACGAGATGTTAACAATGTGTACGACAGGGTATGCCACACATCCCATGTGTCCACTATGCATGTACATCCAGACAGTGCGCACCCACCATGTCCACAGATGTACACTTGCTAATCTGTACTGCACACATCACACACGTACTGTCCACTCACTAACACATGCTGGCAACACATTACACTTCAGCCAAGTGGCACATGGGTGGACAATACATACTCAGACCTAACAGTGGTGTAAACAATGCTACATTGACAATCAGAGCTTTGATGCATAATGTCTGCTCAGATATACCTACAAGGATGTTGTTACACTTCCTTGTTGACAACTTGCTATTATTGCTACACTGCTATAGTGTCACCCTGTGCATCAGCACCATGTTAGCCTGTTCCTCCGTCAATGATGCAGATGACAGGAGGCGACACAGGTATCATCATATGCACAGGGTGTTTTGTTGTTTGCCAGAGCCTGACATTGACCCATCCAATCAACATGTGTGTGTGTGTGTGTGTGTGTGTGTGTGTGTGTGTGTGTGTGTGTGTGTGTGTGTGTGTGTGTGTGTGTGTGTGTGTGTGAGGGACAACAGTACAGCATAGGCCAATGTTGATGTAATGTGTGTGTGTATGTGTGAGCCCTAGTTGTTTGGTTAATCTGTGTGTGTCTTCATGCACACAGCTCTGCCATGTGGCTGCCATATACGGTAGTTTGTGGGACAGCCACAGACTGTACCTGCTAGGCTGTACAGATCACTGTCTCTGGCCATGGACACAGTACCTGTGCCTGGCAGGAGTGCTACAGGCAGTATTGGGTACCAACCCTGACTGGGTACTGTCATCAGAGGCAGAGGTATGATGACTGGACCCATGTCCCTGCTGGGACTGGCCAGAGCCACAGGCACGTAGTCTACTGGGACGGTCAATGGACAGGCCAGCCCCAGCATTGCTGGGGCTGGTACTTCCACTACGGAAGTGGCTGTGAACTGTGGGCCGTCCGTGACCACTGTCCGCTGTTGCTGGCATGCGTCCACATCGACATCGCAACCGTCCCGCATGGTCCTGGCTCATGGAAGACATGTTGTGAAGGGCATCTAATGTCTCCCCCCAACATCTATCAATGACCTCAGTGTAAGTCTGAATGGCATTGGCAAGGTCACGGATGCTGTCATTGATAGTAGTGTAATGTGCCCTCTGCGCCCTAAGTCCCTGCCTGGTGTACCATTCCATACGTGCCTGAGCCTGCATTACAGCCTGGAACATACTGGTCATCGTAAGACCTGTGAGGGCATGCATGCCAGGGGCAATACAACCAGTGGTGCTCCCCCGAGAACCCCTGGACCTCCGCCTTTGTGGTATAGTTCCGGGTCTACGGCTATGGCTGCTGTGAGGGGATGCAAGTGCCATGGGTACCACACTCTCCTGGTCAATGCCAACTGTATGCTGTCCCTCGCCTATGGCCATTGGTGGTGAGGGATGTATTGACAGTATGAGTGTGCGCATAGGTGGGGTTGAATGCTGTGTACTGTCAATTTGTGAACCAGTGACAGACCCTGTCAAATCTTCCTGTGCCAAAATGCATGTGTCATCACCACTATTCGTGGCAGTGGCTTCAGGTTGCCTGCTGCTTTCAACAATCCCTAACTCAGCACCTGTGAGAGAAAGACAGGAAATACACTTTACGGTCTGCACATGCACACATGCACACATGTACACATGCACACATGAACACATGAACACATGCACACATGAACACATGCACACATGAACACATGAACACATGCACACATGCACACATGCACACATGAACACTAATACACACCTCACTACAGCACATACACACACATACCAGCAATCCAACACATACTCTATAGTGGATGAAGGTGGGTGTCAGTATCACAAGGTAGACAGTCACCACACATGTGTCAGCATGCAGAATATGTGTTGCACAAGACGATGCAGTGCAAGTGTAGATGCCCCTATTAAATGGCAGTATACATGGCTTTGATGCAACTGTGTAGTTGTTCAGTGATTGGCTACACCCTGGAACACAATGTGTACATGGACACAACATTGCTGTGCAGGTATTATCAGCTCTGCAATGCCCTGTGCACCATCACTCACAAGTATACATGCCATGGCTGCATGTGTTATCTGTGTGACACATAGATATCCATATCTGACTGCAGTGTCTGTGTCCATAGCAGATAATAGTGGGCACGGGTGTAGCACTTGCATGCTATGTACACACACGGGATGTGCGGTGCATGTTGACGTGAAGGAATCCCAATGCTCGACATGACCAGTGTACAGTGGTTATGGTGAGTGTGGGACATATTGCAGATATGTGGGTGCCAGACATGGCATGGCATGGCATGCTACACAACTGCAACATTAAACACCACACATACCAAATGTGTGTCAAGTGACCTATACACCCACTAGCATTCCAGGACATATATGTGACACTTTGTGTGGATGGTGACTGCTGTGCATATTGTGTATACTGGCATATGTAAGCACACAGACAACATGCTATGCATATTGTGTATAGGTGCATATGTGTGCACACACACAACACTGAGGTGCAAAGCAATGAGTGCTATGAGTAGTACTGTGGTCACTGTAACTGGATGGGGTGTAGTACCCTGTGCCATCAACAACATGCATCTTGTGGTCACTCACAGCTACTAACATGTGCAAGACCACCGCCTAGCATGCTGTACCTGAACTGCAGTGCCGTGGCTACGGTCACAATTGCACAGCCACCTTGTACATGGGTGTGTGAGCTGCCCAGTAGGGAGCATTGCCTAACATGACTGTATTATGTGTTGCAGAGTTTGCACAGCCCCATGATAGGCCTCTACCTCTGAGGTACATCATGTGTGTGTGCATGATACGTGGGATACTGAAGTGTGACCTTACAGCAGGTGTGTGGTAATGCCTAATGTAGCATGTTTTCGTGTACTGCGCATGATAAACGTGTTCTGTTGTGTACAGCTGTAGCAACTATGCATATCCAATGTGCAGTACAGTGTTGCCACAATTGTGTCTTCTGCACTGTGCATTGCATGTGATTGAGGCAGCTACTGACTTTACGGAGATGATTGATGTCTCACAGCAAACATGCACAGCATGCATTATGCGTAGGTGTGTTACGTGTACATGGCCTACACCTCACCTATGACATGCACATTTCATTACCAATATTAAAGTGTTAACACATTCACCAGCATGTATTGTCTGCCCTGCTGTCACACCAGAGGGACCTAGAAGAATATGACACAGTTTGTCAGTGGCCACAACTGCGGCATTGCTACTGTGAGTGTGCTAAACGACAGTGGAACAATAGTCAACAGTCACAGGTGTACAGATACTATTCCACATATCAGTACTGCACACATTAGGCAGCACAACTGCTAAACACACAGTACACATCTCACATATGCATATTCTAACGATAAAGGTAACGGTAGTCTACAGCTAGGGCATAATACCTGCATGCTCCATGTCATCCTGCTGGGTGGCTCTGGCCTCCATGATGACACATGTGTGACACTGTTGCTGCTGTAGGCCAGGAGCCACCATGCTTAGGAGCAGCTCCACCACTCTGGTGAGGGGGGATGTATGGCTGCCCCACCACCTGTGGCAAGCTGTTGCCTATGGATATCAGATGCACACCGCTGGACATGTCTAATTAAATCACTGCAGTGATGGCGTACCTGCTCATATGTCCAGTTATGCATGCCTATGTCATTTACCCGGCAAACAAGGTCTTGCCACAGTGCAGTAGGGTCATGCTGGTGCTGGCTGGCCCTGGAAAAAAGCAGGTTATAGTGCTGCACCAGGCTGTTCAGAATTTCCTGCTCCTCTGCAGCTGAATACGATGGGTTACGTTTATGAGCCATAACCCTGGAAGACAATTAAACGATATGTGTGAGCATGTCATGTGGCACACTTAACATTATTTATTTATTTTATTTTATTTTTATTTTACATTTGTTAACCGGGAGAGTCCGACTGGATACATGTCCATTTTCAGCGGAGGCCCGGGGAGAAAAGCTCCAGGTACATAACAGACATATGAACATTGTTAATGCAAAAAAAGGAAGATAGTTGAGTTCTAAATACAATATAAAGATACATCACATCTTGGGAAAAAAATAACAGCAGCATATAAAAAACAAACATAGGTCAGTTACAAAGGTGAGGCGCCTTGTTAAAAAGCGGTTAAGGATAGAGAGGTAAGAGAAGGGTAAATGATAGTGGTTAATCAGGTTTGGAACAGGGACATTGCCAGAGAGTATTGAGATGGGGTTTAAGCTTTTTTGAATTGTAGGAGTGAAGGTTCTGAGGTGAGCATGGTCGGTAGGGAGTTCCACATTTTACCTACAAAGTTTGAGAATAGAGAATCCCCAGCAGAATTATTGGCTTTGGTAGTTTGAGCTAAGATCTTATTGGAGGAGTGTAAAGATTGCAGGTTAATATAGGGTGAATGATGTTTTCAGAGCTGGTGTTTTCTCTGGGTGATACAGTATCTGGTGAGCCATTTTGAGTTGGTTGAAATGGAGTTGGCTGGAAAACTCTAACCACCCTAGTTGCTTCAAGTTAGTGCAGTGGTGCGTTCTAAAGGTGGAATTTGTGGCAAATCTAGCTATGTGATTGTAACAAAAAGCAAGTTTGTTAAGGGTTGTCTTGTTTAGGTTTGTAAAAAGGGGGAAGGCATAGAAAAGAGTTGATAGTAGGTGTGTGCTGGCAATTGTAATTTTAGCGTGAGGAGTGAGAAAGTGTTTTACTTTATAGAGAGAGCCAAGCTTTTTATTGACGGTTTTGATGGTTAGATTGAAATGGGTGTCAAATTTAAGGGAGTTATCAATGGTAACACCTAATAGCTTTGTGTGAGCTTCTGGTGATATAGTGATTCCATTGGAGGATGTAATAGAGAAGGTGGGGGGAAGAGTCTTCTTAGTGGGTGAGAAAGTAAGTAGTTTTGTTTTGTTGGGGTTGAGAACTAGTTGACTTGAGAACCATTTTTCTATTAGGTTGAAGGTGTCTTGGGTTGAAGCAGTGAGGTCTGCCAGGTTGGAGGCAGTGCTGATGATAGTCGAATCATCTGCATATTGAATGCATGTGGCATGAGGGGTGATTGTGGGCAGGTCATTAACAAAGATGGTGAAGAGAAGAGGGCCAAGAATAGATCCTTGGGGAACTCCAAGTGTAACAGGTAGGCATGTGGATAATTTGTCCTGCCATAGAACAGCCTGTTGCCTATTGGACAGGTAGGATTGGAACCATTTCAGCGTGGAATTGCTGAGTGATAGTTTTTTTAATGTATGGAGGAGTTGAATGTGGTTCACCATATCAAAGGCCTTGGAGAGGTCTAAGAAAAGAGCAGATGATAGTTTATTTTTGTTTCTGAAGTTATTGATGGTATTAGAAAAGGATAGTAGGGCTGATGTGGTACTGTGATTTGGCCTGAAGCCATGTTGGGAGTTGGCTAGAATTTTATTTTTGGTGAGGTGTTCCATCAGTTGTTTGTGGACACACTTTTCCATAATTTTGGCCAGGGGTGAGAGTATAGCTATAGGTCTGTAGTTGGTTAGCTCTAGTGAGCTACCACCTTTGTGGAGAGGAATAATGTGGGACATTTTCCATATGGAGGGGATGAAGGCTTCTGACAAGGTACGGTTTATGATTATGGAGACGGGATAGGAAATGGCCTCAGCTGCTTTTTGCAGAAACTCAGCTGGGAGAAGGTCAGCTGCTAGCTTAGTGGGTTTTAGTTTTTTAAGAATAGATGTTATAGAGGATATGGGTACTGGATCGAAGGTAAATAGATGATCTGATGTAGTTGTAGTATTCTGCTGGCTTGGGTAGTGGAGTGGGCTGGTTGTTTGTTTGAATTGTGTAGGGATTGTATAGTTTCTGTGAAGAAACTATTGAATGTGTTAGCAATGTTTACAGGGCACTGTTGTTTGCAAGTTGTTGGAGTGGGGGTGGTTGCCTGGCCTGGGTGCAGGAGCTTGTTTAAGCCTGCCCAGAATTTTTGTGGATTATTAAGGTGTTTGTGTTGGAGGTGGAGGAAGAAGTTGTTTTTATCATTTAAGATCATTCTTTTAGTTTCACTTCTAAGTTGCTGGAAGGTTTGGTGGGAGTGTGGGTCTTTAGAGGTACACCATGTGACCCACATCTTGTTTCTAGATAGGATTTTGGATTTTGTTTCCTTAGAGAGCCATGGTGCGGTTTTGGTTTTAGTTCTAATGGACCGTATTGGAGCATGAAGTACAGATATCACTTAACTGCCATATATAGCATCTATCTGTCTAACAGAGGATACACACATTCAATACCACATATCAGTGCTCAGCCCACAACTGGCTGACAGTGCCTGCAACACTCCATATAACACACCAGTATACACCAGTAGTCGGCACACTGTTTGGGATACAATGTACAACCTCGCCCCGGGGGTATATATCAAGCTAATGCCTGAAGAAATATGTCAT
This sequence comes from Protopterus annectens, assembly GCF_019279795.1. Lineage (NCBI taxonomy): Eukaryota > Metazoa > Chordata > Ceratodontiformes > Protopteridae > Protopterus > Protopterus annectens. The sequence continues at coordinate 1,016,719,520 of NC_056726.1, read as the reverse complement.
CCAATGCAATGAATGTAATGTACATTTACAGTATTAACGGTAAACCACCCTAGTCTTTGATGCCATACCCTTACCTAACATATGTGCACGGTTGTTAATATTGCTGGCATACTGCTGTAACAGAGTATACATGTTGCTAGGTACACACACATACCCTGTAACACACATGTCATTGCGGGCATGGTACAGGCATCATTAAACACACATTGGACATACAACACACAGATGTATGCCGACACAGATGAGCATTACCTGTGTACCTTATAGTACTGTGTACTCCTACTTACAGATACCTATGCATGTGGTATGTAATCTGTGCAGACTACAGGAAACGCACAAGGCAGTGTTACCAGGGACTGTGAACATACACCATACTGTGCTGTTTAGGCCTACAGCTTCAGGTAGTACAACAGTCCATATGTGAGCTGGATTCATCAGCAGTACCACTTACTGAGCATACATGTATTGCTTCAGCCTACATTGGGACACCACAGTCGTACACAAGGAACTACGTCACAACATATGCCATCCTACTATGTCTGCATCCCAATAACTGACACATCTTTCTCCGGCCTCACACTTAGGACACAAACTACCATGACAGACACAACCTCACATTAAGCTATCACACCTTTACAAACCTTGCACACAGTCACTGTCACACTCATTCCACCTCACATAGCAGGTATTGCACTGAGTACATGTGTGTGTGCATTGTGTCATAGGTAGGTAATATGCTATTGGCCCTAGGGCCTAGAGCAGCCTAGCCATATGCTACCCTGGCCTTTGACACACATGTAATTTGATTTCACTTGCTCCTGTCAACCGGATACACAGAGGTGACTCCCAGGGCATATTACCTATCGCCAAAACAATCATCAGGGGTATGTATGACATCTGCTAATGAGGAGCCTTGTTTGTTCATGCTGGGTGGTTTAGTCCAGAGTATGGCATATTTGTGGATAGGAACCTGTACCTCCAGCATGTGCTGTTTAGTGAGGTGACAAGGATTAGGGCTCTAAGTCATGTAGCCCGGAGGGATTGTGAGGTGTTGTCATGGTGGTTGGCAGACTGCTATGGGTGTGACATACCTCTGTATGCCATGCAGTGGTAACCTCTGGGTGGGCGGTATGCAACGCACTCTAGCTGTGGTTTGTGAGTCAGTCTGCAAAGGGCATTTGTTTGAGGGAAGTATTACTCTTTGTTAGGTATGTCTGTGGCCTTTCCACTTGCTGTAGTTGTCATGTGAGGTACATACCACATGGGGCATTGTGATGAGTAGAGGGGAACACCGACCTATATTTCCCTAGATGACACACCTTTTGTGATGACACGTACCACATAAACAGATTACATTACTACTGTTGTCACTGTGATTATCAAAGGGGAGCCTACTCTCCACTTGTGTCCCGTGTACCCTTCTGACACCATCAGTGTTAGGCAGGCTACCACCTATGTGGCAGTTACTGCGTAAGGTGTTTTGGAATGGGGTATGGCACTACGGTATCAACACTGGTGTTCAGTCCATGCCTTGGACAACAGGCACCTGTTGCAGTACATATGACCCCATGTCTCCCTCACTCTCTCTCTTATATATATATATATATATATATATATATATATATATATATATATATATATACATACATACATACATATCTATCCATATCTATCCGTATATATCCATATCTATCCATATTTATCCATATCTATACATATCCATGCATATCCATACATATCTGCATATCTATATATATATCTATATAACCCATATATATATATATATATATATATATATATATATATATATATATATATATATATATATATATATATATATATATATATATATATATATATATATATATATATATATATATATATATATATATATCCATATATATCAATATATATCTATATGTATCCATATATATCCATATATATCTAAATATATCCATATATATATATATATATATATATATATCTATCTATATATCTATACACACATATATATATATGTATATATACATGTATATATACACATACATGTAAACATCCATTGCTGTACATATAGCTGCATATATAGGGACATATACTGCCCACCTTTCATGGTGGGGATGTCAAGTATGCAAGTTGTGAGACATACGGTTATGTAATACTATTGCACAATGTTGTGAAGAATGCATTCTGCTGTCCTCAGGCCGTATAGCTGTTGCAGGCCTCACTGCCTGTAGCTCAGTCCCACAGCATTTAACACCACATGACATATACTGGCACTGCTTGCTTTCTGCAATGCCACACACTACAACCTACATACATATGTGCACATAGCAGCCTTCAACAACATACTTATGTCCAGCCTTCACTAACAGTTGCAGTATGTCCCTTGCCCTATGCAAATGTGCATGTACATGTAGATACAGACTGCTGCCACATATGGATGATTCACAGTATGTAGAGCACCCTTCAGACACATCTTTTGGATGTCACCAAATACATATCTGTTACATACCTTACCTTTGTAGTCCTCACCTCCGTCTGTTGTAGGTGTTTTTTTTGTTTATTTATTTATTTTGGTTTTGTTTCCTCTGTGTGTTGCTGTTTGTTTTCAGTGTCTGTCTCCTTCTGCCTGTTTGTTTCTGTCTGTCTCTGTCTGTCTCTCTCTCTTGTGCTCTCTCTCTCTCTCTCCCAGTTGTTGCAATGATATTATTGCATGTGTGGACAGCAGATACAGGCTGTTTTTCTAGGTATCTGCACATGTGCATGTGATGGCCTCTGCACCAATTGGTGTCCACCATTTAGTAATTGCATGCAGCCTGCTGTGTGGTAATTGCAGTTCTCACTGTGATTTCAAGACACTGCTATAAAATGATAGGTTAGGTAGGCGTAGCCCTTTCAGTTTTGCAAGGTGGGGACCATGCTTGTTTGCTGTGGACACTGTTGTCTCAGTCAGAAGGTTGGTATATGTCTCATATCTGAAGCTGGGTTGTAGCCAGTGAAATGCATGTTGTACTGAAACCTGACTGTTGCTTCTTCCAGTACACTCTTCTCAGTGTGTAGGTTTACCCACACCTCCTAATGCTAACACTGGATGCATGGGAGTATGTACTTTCTTTTCGAATTAGAGAATTAACTGGCATATTGCAATGTATTCCTGTGGCTTTCCTATTTTCCCTTTACATTCACTCATTGTAATGCATGTTATATTTCTTTCAGCACCAAGTTATTGTATATCTGCTGTGGCTTAGTGGTATGTAATGCAGACTGGTGAGCCCAAGGTGTGGGGTTTAAGACTGACAAGGGTATTTTATTTTGTTGCTGAGCAGTACAAGGGCCCTGTCATACAGAGTGAATAAGGCACTTTTAAACAGTTGTAAGCGGGTTTGCATGGGTTTGCACGACGCTTAGCGATGCTAAGCTAAGCTTAGCTTAGCTTATTTTATTTTAGCAATACTAAGCTAAGCTTGGCGTAGCTTATCATATCGTAGAAATGCTAAGCTAAGCGCACACATGCGCACACTGGTGCAAACCCGCTTACTACTGTTTACAAGTGGTCACTCCAGCTAACCCCTGCGCTCATTTCTTTGACAGAAAAGTAAATGGGGAGATAGGAATGTGGTGATAAAGGGTGCACAAAGAGGGGAAGACAGTAGGGAAATCAGCTCAAGATGTACAGGATGGGTGTGGTGAAGGTCCATAGCTGCCCATTTCTTTACCAGCAACAGCTGTGCATATGCAATACATTAGGAGGGATATTTGAAACCTTCCACCCCTGAGAGAGGGTTGAGGACAACTAAGTATGTTGTACTACCAATTATGAATATCAGGCACATGCACTGTTTGTGAACTGCTATACTGTCATTAGTACATTACTTCTGAACAGTTTGTGGTTTGTTTGTGTTGACATTAGCACAGTCTTCTCAGGACAACTGGACATATTTCACTACTGTGTATGCCTACCTACACCCTTGGTTGTACCTGACTACATGGGTATATAGTACCTTTGGGTAGGGGTGCAGAACTGCAGAGTGCATTATTTATTATTGTGTGATGTTTATCTTGCTGAACATGCAGAGTTGCTGTGTACCTGTAAGTCTATAAAGGCTAGTAATCTGTCTGAGTAGCTCCCACCTGTGGACATATCCAGATGGTTGACAGAGATTAGCCTAGTATTCATTGACTGTGCACCACACCAGTCTTTTCATCATCTGAACAATGGCATTGTCACAGCAGTACATGGCTACATCCTTTGATATTTCTGTGTTGTACTCCGACATAAGGGCATGCTTGTGGAATTCATTCTACAGGTATTTACAGAGTGTATAACAGCAGACAGGCTGATATGCCTGTGTGTTTCTGACTCTTCCAGGCCTCAGATACTCTCAGGTATATATTTGAACAGCCTCAGGGAAAGGTAAATATCAGTGGCATACACCTGTGATATATTTCAGATATTTTGCAGTTGCGACTTTGGGGGATTCTGAGCATATGTATTACTACACCTTTTCTGACATGCAAGCAGTGTCTTCTCTCACTTATTGACATTTATCATTAAGTGGGATTCCCCACCTTTTTGCCTATTGTTACTACATTTCACAGGGACTCTGAGGGGCACAGCTAACATTTGTTTGCAAATCAGGGACATCCCTTTAAACCAGTCACAGTTGGGAGGTCTGGCCTCTGACCTATTCAAATATGCCAGTGTTTATCCTGCTCTGATACTGTGCGGGTTTTGTAAGGTGCTACTGTAACATTATTCCCTACTTGCATAGCTGGTTCTCTTTTCACAGTCATGTCATGCAATTCCACAACACTTGCTGGTTAAGGGCCACAGAATATGATTTGTGTTATGCCATTCCTATTCTCCCTTACATTCACTCATTGTAATGCATGATATATTTCTTTCAGCACCCAGTTATTGTATATCTATAGTTATTGTTATTGTATATCTGTTGTGGTGTAGTGGTACTTCATGCAGACTGGTGAGCCCAAGGTCTGGGGTTCGAGACTGACAGGTGTATTTTATTTTGCTGCTGAGCAATACAAGGGCCCTGTCATACAGAGTGACTAAGGCACTTTTATGCAGTTGTAAGCGGGTTTGCGTGGGTTTGTGTGATGCTTAGCGATGCTTAGCTAAGCGCACACAAGCTCACACTCGCGCACCCCCGCTAACAACTGCTTAAAAGTGCTTACTCCCGCTATCCCCCACGCTAATTTCTTTGAAAGAAAAGAAAATGGGGAGATAGGAAAGTGGTGAAAAAGGGGACACAAAGAGGGAAAGACAGCAGGGAAACCAGCTGGGATGTGCAGGAAGGGTGTAGGGAAGGCCCACAGCTGCTCATTTCTTTACCAGCAACAGCTGTGCATATGTTCATAATTTGGTGTTAAATTTGCAACCTTCCACTCCTGAGAGAGGGATGAGGACAACAGAGTCTGTTGTACTGCCAATTATAATTATAAGTTTACATGTTTATTTATTTTATTTATTTATTTATTTATTTGCAGTTGGTTTACCAGGATAGTCCATTGGGCCAAAGAACCCGTTTTCAATGGAGTCCTGGGGAGAAAAGCTCCAGAACTAAGTATGTTACAAAAAAGTAATTCATACTAGTTATACAAAACTATAACAAATTACAAATTATATAATAATGCAAAATATTTTGACACCAGAAAACAATTTCAAGTAAATACAGAAGAAATAACTATGAAAGAACAATAGATAAAATTAATAGATTATAGATAGCAAAGAATATTGCATGAAAAAATATTTTGAGTTTGTATCATATTCTGAAATACTGAATGAAACTTCTGAGAAATAACAGAAATTTATGAAGGAAGCACTTAGGAGGTGAGGCCTAGTGCAGTTTTCCCTATAATATGAAATGATAATGTATATTAGTTATGGGTAAATAATCGGGAAGAATGCACGAGGAATCAAGGCAAAGAAGGAAGATGGCAATTGCAAGTAAATTAGCTATGTGGGGTGGGAGCAAGAGCATTCCCACTTGGATACTAGGTGGGAATGAAGAGATCTTTTAAAAATAAAGTGGTTGGGGTGGTGCGGATGGATGATGGTAGAGAGTTCCAAAGGCGGGCAAGGACAAAAGATAGAAGATTTTTCCCTGGGGGATGAGTGGGTTTATAGATTTCTAATATATTTTGATTGTTGGACCTCAATATTCTATCAGGAAGGTACATTTTAAAATCTGATGAAAGGGAGGGACAGAGAGAGGAGTTGAAAATGAGTTTGTGAGCAAGAGTCAGTTGAGTGTATGTGAGATAGTTGGGAAGCTCTAGCCATTTTAGTATATGGAGAGAGGAACAGTGGTGTGAGGAGGACTTGTGATTGGTAGCGAACTTGGCGATTTTGTTATAGCAAGAGGAAAGTTGGGTTTTTAGGGAGGACTGTAGATTAGTTAGGAGTGGGGCTCCGTAGAGAAGGGAGGGGATAAGAAATGAAGTAGAGAGAGTGATTTAGGCAGCAGGTGTGAGGTATTTATTTTGTCGGTACAGCATACGAAGTTTTTGGTGGGGTTTTTTGATATTTAGCTGTAGGTGAGAGTTACATTTGAGTTGGTTATCAATTTGGACCCCAAGTAGCTTGGTCTCTGACATTAGTTCCAGAGGTGAATTATTTTGACTAGTGATAGAGAATGTGTTTGTGTCGAAAGAGACAGCTTTAGAGGGGGAAAATAGCATTAATTTGGTTTTGGAGGCATTGAGAGCAAGGTGATTTCTTTTCATCCACTGCTCAGTGGTTGTGAAAGCTTCTTGGGTCAATTTTAGGAGTGAGGAGATAGAAGAGGCAGAGCATATTATAGTGGAATCATCTGAGTATTGGATGATGTCTGAGAATGGGATAGAGTTGCGGAAATCATTTATAAATATATTAAAGAGAAGGGGACCCAGTATGGACCCCTGGGGTACCCCAGTAGGGGTGTTTAGAAATGAGGAAGTGGCCTTTTTTCATATTACTGCTTGATATCTGTTAGATAAGTAGTTGGAGAACCAGTTCAAGGAGGAGGGAGATAGGTTGAGTCTTGAGAGTTTGGTTAGTAGCAGGTTATGAGAGATAGTGTCAAAGGCCTTAGAGAGGTCGAGTAGTAGGGTAGAAACAATTTGGCCAGAGTCGTGTGCTTTGTTAACAGTTTCAAGGAAGGAGAGGAGGGCAGTCATAGTGCTGTGATTAGGTCTGAATCCATGTTGTGTGGGAGTTAGTAGGTGATTTTCTAAAAGGTAAGGAAGGAGTTGAAGATGAATACATTTTTCTAAGATTTTAGAGATGGGAGACAGGATAGCAATGGGGCAGAAATTAGTAACATTGTTATTGTTGCCACCTTTGTGCAAAGGGATGATGTAGGCCTTTTTCCAGATTTGGGGTACTGTACTTTCTAGGATAGAGCGGTTGATTAAAATGCTAATAGAGTAGCAGACATGTGTGCGAAATGGACAGCTATGTATGGGACGTAATTTTTTTTTTTGTGGGAACAGATTGCCCTTTTTTTTTAATTATTTTTTTAGGTGAGAGTGGAATGTGATTTAGAGGAAGTAGGTATATTCGGGGAGGTAGGTTGGGGAGGTAAACAGACAAGACAAACAAGACACATACAGGGGTGGAATTTGACACATGGGGTTGGTGAACACAATTGATGGGGAAGGTTGTTTGGAAATTGCAAGCCGATGAGCCCACAGATGGTAACAGTGGAACTGAGATCCCCACCCATGGACAGTCACCACTGCACCTTCACAGCCCCGAGGGTGGCTGTGCTGGGGGCTGAGTAGGATGGGCAGGCTCACCTGAGAGACGTGCCACTCTTGCCTCAAGCTGGCATAGGGGATCAGTGACTGAACGCTGGATCTCCCTACGCACCACAGCCCGGACCCTACGAAGGGTGACAGGTGACCCTTCTCCACCCACGCTTGCACAGGGGGGACAAGTCCCATCCCCTGCAGTGCTTCTACCTGAAGCTGGCACAGGACCAATGGAGGAGGGGAGTCTGGGCTGGGAACCGGACCTGCTGGTGCCAGATGCACTCACCGGCTGAGGTGGGACAGGTGGGTCCGCTGGGACCGGCCTTCCCATACATTCTGTGATTAGGTGTGTTTAATTACAACATAAGCAGAAAAGCATTCCAGATTAGTTGTAACAGCATGCAATAATATTCCCATTAACACACACCAAGGGTACAACAGTTGAACAGCAAGCATAACTCATGCATATATTGAACCACAGTGTTTATTCCAACAGCATGCAGGGATGTTTGGTAGCAACAGGCCACCATGATTGTGGTGTTTAAACAGGGCACATACATCAACGTGAATGCAAATATTTATAGAACAATAGGACATATGTCCCAACAAATATTTAAGATTACACATACCCATTGAGGTGTGGAATTGCATGGTTTATGCACATACAGTAGGGTGTAGAAAAAACCTTGGTTAACATCTTATAATGACCTTTTAGTCTATACTACATTCCTAGTGACTGCAAGTGTATATCCCCTACCTGTATTATTACATTTGCCACCATACATTAGGTTGTGTCATGGGTTTGGCTAGTTCAATATATGCCTGACCTATATCTGACATACTAATTGTCCAAGATGCAGATGTTACTGCTACATATTTCTTGATTGCATTTATATTTCTTTATCTACATATCTGGGATGTTTTCACATGACATTTTCACTTCAATTTGTACAGAACCCTGCATTTCTTGACACACACTCACATTTCTGGTGAATAATTACATGCTACATGTGTGCCAGGTTTACTTATTCATGCCAGCCAGTAACTGACTATTGTGGGCTGTATATATGTTTCACAGCTGCTAGCACTTCCATCACCCACTTTATATGGGACTGCATAACTCTGGGTTGCCAGCACATTTTCAAACAGTACTGTTTGTATAATGCAAGGGTACAACAACATTTCAGACTCTGTGACACAGACACACTCTGGGTTTTAGACATGTATTCATGACGTTGCACACTTTTCCACAGGCTCACTCCTTTATTTGTTTTAAAGGTGTTTATGGCAGACATGTTCAAGACATATTATACCTTTATTAATATGTTAGAACAATCTTTTTTCAGGCTCACTCACTTATGTTATATGACAGTGCCTGCAGAGATATTATTCCAGACATATGTTACCTTTCTTAATGGGTTACTACACTCTTTTTCTGCCTCTCTGACGTTTTTATCTGACAGTACATGCAGAGGACTTATTCAGGCAATTCTATGGCTGTTTTATTGGACTACAACACTTTCTTTCATGCTCTCTCTCATATTTTATATAACAATACATGCAGAATAATCACTAACCTGCCTGGTGGCGCAGCCTTAGCAGCCTATCAGCATAGGCTTGCTGATTCGTAGCACGGTCACCTGCAGCTGTAAAGTAAATGAAGGGATATTGAGACATACCTATCCATTATACATACTCTATTATCAATTCTTACATACTGCATTCCATGGCTACATACTCAGTTGTGGGGCATTCTGCATCCCATGGGCCTCCTGTATCCACTGGTTCAGGCGGTTCTGCTTTCATCTCTTCAGGTCTGCATGGTGGTGACAGACCTGCTCACCAGTCCGAGGGATGCCTGTGGCACTGGTGAGGTCACGAGCTAACTGGTTCCAAGCCTCTGCCTTGTACTCCGTCTCTTGGAAGTGGCCCTGCAGGAGTCTTGGCTCGTGATGGTGGACAAGGAGCCAAACCATGTATTTGGACTCCTCGATGCCCCAACGTTGCACTCAGAAGTGTGAACCCTCTCCTGCACCTGCCATTCTTACTGCAAATGTGATTTAAAATCAGTTATAGTTAGTATTCCTGCCTATGGGGCTTAAATATGCCGCATTTCCCACACTTTTTTGTGATTAGCTGTTTTGTAAAATTCTCGGCTGACTGCAGTGAGTGACTGAGTATTGATGAAGGATTGTATCCGAAAGCTCTGCTGTGTTTCGTATTAAAGTGGTCTTTCCTTTCGTGTGTTTCTTGCTTTGATTATGATGCACAGGGTCCTGGGTTCGACCCTTGTCATTCTTTTATTTTAATACTGTCTAGACAGGCTAGGGGGTGTGGCTGCATTTAAGCAACTTAGCTCTACTTTGCTTCATGGTGCCCTACGGTGCCCTGGTTGGTGCAGCGCGCACGTCCGCGCAAACACATTGCGCTGGGTAAAGCGCTTATAACCTTTGGGCAACTCTATTGCACTGGGTAAAGCGCTATTAAACTATGGGCAACTCTGTTTAGCTGGGTAAAGTGCTATTAAACTATGGGCAACTCTGTTTATCTGGGTAAAGTGCTATTAAACTATGGGCACCTGTGTTTAGCTGTGTAAAGCATTGCTTAACAGCAGGCTATTATATATCTGGGTCCTTTAAAAATATTTAGTTTGTTCACTGATACATTGGCCATGTCACTGCTTTTAATAAAATTTTAATCATATATGTCTGGTATTATTTCAAATACTGATTTAAAACACAAATAAGAAGGGGAGTGGTGGGACTCGAACCATGAATGCCTTCTCTTCGTGCATACGCTCTACCATTACGTTATTGCAATTTGGTGTAATTTGCATAAACATTCTTTCTTATGCTCTTCCATGTCAGAATTGCTAACTCTAGCTAAGCAATGGGCACACCTGCGCACACACACGCAAATACGGGCAGCTATATTGTGGATTTAAAAAAAATAAATATAATTATTTACTTTATATAAGTGTGATGGGTGTTTACAGTGTCAGGGAGTGTGGTGTTGGGTGCAAGTACATTTGAGTGAACTCGGTCTTGTGTGTTGACATTATGCTTTTTAAAACCTTGCAGGGGCATGCACATTTAGACTGCTCGGCAGTCGGACACACCCCCTGCTTTCCTACTCAGTCCGTGTAAGAGTTACGGTTGAGTCAGCATGCCCTCATGAATATTCATGGCACGCTGACATCAAACCGTTCAACTGCAGCCTCCGAGTAAGACTTATTAAGTCTTAAACGGAGGATTAGTGAATCCGGGGGTTTGTAAAACACCATTTGAAATAGTTGTATGTGATTATTTACAAGATTGCAAAGATCAATGTATTTTACATTCTGCTATCATTTTATTTAGTATAACAAAGACAGTTTTATGAGTTCTGATCTACCTCCTTACTTGAATATGGTGCAAGTTTGCATCAATGAAATTCCTACCATGTGATATAATGTATCAGTTTTTGAGTCTCATAACAAAAACAACAAGTACAATTTTTTGGCACTTAAAAGATGCCTAGCATGGATTCCCCTTCAAAACATCTAAAACTCATAACATCTAAAATCATAACATCGAAGTCATAGCGTCTAAAGCCCAAAACATGTAAATCCCATAGCATCGAATTTCATAACATCCAAATTGTGCATCACAACATTGAACACTACAAAACACATGAAAATAACATCCCCCTCACATATCATGACACCAGACTAACAAATGCACTTTTTCCTACGTTTCTGCAGGGGGCAAGCCCCCCACCCCACCCCACCCGTAAATTAAATATACTAACTCCGAGATCGCACTACAGTGGGGAAAAAGTTAATTTCCTAACCCCACTGTATCACAATCACCATAAAGAATGTACACATAATGTCTATATAACTTACCTGTATGGCCTAAAAACACATACAGAGTGGCAAAATGAACACTATATAAATAGGATCAATTCCTACACTATATAAATAATAACTATAGAAATGAAAACTACAACATCTCATAGTGATGCCACAAGATTAACAGATTAAGCTATAACATTTACATGTTTGATGATACACTATTACATATTATACATTTTAGATGTTTTGAAATTCGATGTTATAGGTTTTAGATGTTTTGAAGGGGAACCCTAGTATGATACTGTATTGCTTACCACAGAGTGATCGTACTTTCTTATTCTCTTCCTCTCTTTGGCTAGAAGTATTAATTCTGTAATAGTCACCTGTAATAAAAGTGAGCTATAGATATGGTAAAGTACTGAGCTTTTATGTGTTTCTTTGCTTCTGTTAATCTCATATGATGAAGCTTACATCTGCTTTGTTCCATATAGTTTGTCTTCATAGAAGTACTGACACATGTGTGTCATCTTGCACAGATTTTATCTGACCCAACTGTGTCATTTTGCACAGATTTTATCTGCATATTCTTGCTTCATAAAATAATTAGTTAACAGAATAAATAGTACATTTTTAGCCCATCAGACGATATTTTTTTGTAATGCCATAAATTTGTAAAGAATAGAACTGTTCTGGTTTAGCAGGCTTGTTCTGAAATTAAGGAGGTGTGAAGAATATCATTTTAAAATGGTCTTATTTTTGTCAAATATTTCATAGATTATAGAATTTCTGTCTCTTTTTTTCCAATAAATGTTTCATAAGAAATATTTTATCTTAAAAAAGAAGAAACATCTTGTCAAAGCAGTCTTTTAGGCCCTCTTGCCTTAATAATTAGATTAGCTTTGTATGGCATTCCATTAACTCACCAGCTCTCACTACTGCATTTCATAACTTATCTACATACATATATCATTAGTTGTACATGAATAACTTTTCCTTCCTTGCACATATACTTTGATGAAACAGCTTAAATACTAGTAAAAACAGCTATCCAATTTTGTTTTTCATTTCACTTTAGATGTTACTAGATCTATATGCGAGTCATTGTATATATTTATTCACTTATGTTTCTCTTGAGGTCTATATCTGTATAACACTTTTTGATGTTGTATATTTATTGTTTGTTGGCCTATTTGTGTGCTTTTTTTTCGTTTGGCTTTTCCTGGTTAGGGGTCGCTACAGCAGATCACCTGTCCGCTCATGTTTGGCAGTGGAGTTTTACATTATCAAGTTGCCAGCCTGGCCCCCAACCTTCCACAGAAGGCGCACACACACACACACACACACACACACACACACACACACACACACACACACACACACACACTGAGACCTAGGGCCAATTTAGAATGTCCAGTCCACCTACAGCATGTCTTTGGGATGTGGGAGGAAACAGGAGGGCCCAGAGGAGACCCACATGACCACAGGGAGGACATGCAGACTTCGCACAGAAGGCACCCCAGCCAAAGATCGAACCAGAGAACCTCTTGCTGTGAGGTGACAATGCTAACCACTGCACCACCGTGGCCGCCCTATTTGTGTGCTTATTCATTTATTTTATTTTTTTAGTATCTTGCAATGCAGGATACTGTTAATGCCTAATATAACATAAGAATCATTTCTCTTTCCAAGGTCTACAATACTTATTAGTTCTGTATAGCACAACCTGGATTTTTCTTCATTTCCCATTATTTCTATTGGTTTTATGAACAGTTTTATATATATATATATATATATATATATATATATATATATATATATATATATATATATATATATATATATATATATATATATATATATATATATATATATATATATATATATATATATATATATATATATATATATATATATATATATATATATATATATATCAGTACCCTAAACTGTCATTGACAGTATTTCAACTATCACTAAGTATTTATTTCTTAAACCATTCATGTGTTAAAACTTGAGTTACAGTTGGTGGTTCCAGCAATTTCTCCACCTTTGTTGTTATATAAAGAAGTCTTATTTATTTTCAAAAATGTGCATGTTGAGTGGACAGAACATTCAAGTTGCCCATTGTAAATTGAGTATTACCTACAAAAAATAGTGTGTGTGCCATGCCTCAATTGAATGGAAATGTACAATATAACCACCCAAGCAGTGAACCCTATAACAATAACAGTAACCCTCTTTGATATGCAGAAAAGCTTAACAAATGGGACAGATAGGGTTCAAGAAGCCAACAAATGGGGCAGATAGGGTTTAAGAAGCCAACAAATGGGACAGATAGGGTTTAAGAAGCCAGCATCTTGTTTACACTCAGTCCATTAATTTTACAATACATTATTCGTCTTTCATAAATGATGATATTTTATAATAGCAATAACTCATGTTTGCCTTTGGATATTGCAGTAATTACTCATGGAAGACTTTGTTTAATCACTCATGGTTTTGCCCTCATGATCAAAACTCACGAGCTATGCGAAAAATTTGTATTGCACATAACACTTACCTAAGTATAAGTTATTGTTAAACTATAATTTAGAATTTCCAATTTCATTTCTTCTGGTCATAGCTTCCATATTTCTTCTTTTGCTTTGTCTATGTTGATACATTTTTGTAATTCATTTCTTGCACCTTACTGTATGTGTTGATTTTGGAGGGGGACTGTTTTGAGGTGGGCCTGACTCACAGGTAACCTCTTCTTCTAGCTTTTCCCAATTAGGGGTTACCACAGCAGAACAATGGTCCGCAAAATGATTGGCAGTGGAGTTTGATGGTGTCAAGTTGCCAGCCTGGAGCCCAACCTTCCACAGAAGGCACACACATATGCACACTCACATCTAGGACCAATTGTGAGTGTTCAATCCACCTACAGCATATACAAACAAATCCAGAAAAAGATACACTTGAAAAATGCAGAAGGAGAAAAATCACACTGGATGCAAAAAAGTTGAAGTTAGCGCTTTCGTTTACTGTAATACGTAAACTTCCACAGACAAATTAACAAGGGAAATTAGTGTTTATATAAGCATACAAATAATGACATCATTTCCTACACCAAAATAAAGTCTCAATAAAAGTCATTCAATATACCAAAATAAAAGAATTACTTCCTTATATCAAAAGAACCTCCAACAAGAACATATAAAACAAATGTAAATACATATTACAACCTACACAAAAATTACAAGAAAAAGTATCTATACAAATAAATAAATATATACACACAAATAGGAATAAGAATAAATGTGAAAACCAATACAAGGAAAAATAATTTCCACTTAAAAATAATATATATATATATATATATATATATATATATATATATATATATATATATATATTATTGCATAAAATCTATCTAAGCAATGCCTTCAATTTTAACACACTCATAATAGAGATAGTGTAATTAAGCCCTAGCAATACTGAAGCATTTAATTTGAGTTGCCATAAAAGCTCTTTTTCTTCGAGCTGTAAGGTAACCAGACCCCCCCCCCTATTACTTTCAGAAACCTTCTCAATAACTAAAAAACAAAAATCGTGTTCTGGAAACAATAAAACATGCCTAGCTAAGGCATTATTGGTATTTTCTTTGGTAATAGCATATCTATGCTCATATATCCGATTCTTAAGAGGCCTATCGGTCTTGCCAAAGTAGAATGAAGGACATTTACAACATAATGCCAAATAAACTACCCCTCTTGTGTTACAATTGAATCTATCTGATAAATAATATTTATTACCATTAATTGTGAAACAATTGGTCACTAGAATGAACTTACACCAATGGCAAGATCCACACTTAGACATCCCACAATGAGGGGGATGGCATTTGTTATTAGTTTTTTCAAGTATAGTTTTCAAATTTCTGCCTTTTCTAAATGCTACAAATGGATGCTCACCGACATGTTTTCTTATTAAGTTGTCCTCTAATAACAAATACCAATTTTTACAAATAATAGATTTCAAAAGAGGCGCATCCTTAGAAAATGTAGTAATAAAACTTAACCTTCCAAAATCACTGTTTGCATCACCTACTTGTTGTGTGGGAAGAGTAAGTGTATTAGGTGCATTTGGAATAACACTGTTAAGTTTAAGACTACCATCCTCATACAAAATTTTAAAACTAAGAATTGGTTTAAAATAACCATGTGCTCTTTTGGAAGAAACTTCATAAATCAGTTCCTCCACTAAATTACCAGGATAGCCTCGCTTGATGAACATATCCCTCAGCAAATTACATTCATCAACAAAATCACTCTCCAAAGTTGTCATCCTAGCCACCCTTACTAATTGTCCTTTGACAACACCCCTCTTTTGGTGGAACGGATGACAACTGGAGAAGTGAAGGAATGCATTTGAATATGTGGGTTTTCTAAAAATCTTAGATGTAAATGAATGTAATGAATAATTCTTAGATAAATCCACATCTAAAAATGAAATGTCATTTTCCTGAAAGTCCCACGTAAAATTTAAGAACTTGGTGAAACTGGTAATTCTTTCAACAAAGGATGCAGCAGAAAATCTATTGCCCTTCCATAGGATGAAAATATCATCCAGGTAGCGGGTGTACCATGCGGCCCTATCCTGAAAGACAAGATCTTTAAATAAAAACTGCCTCTCCCAAAATGCCATTACTGTATTGGCAAAAGTTGCCCCACAGGGGAACCCCATGGCTACACCCGTTTGTTGTAAGTAAAATTCAGAATTAAAAAGGAAATAGCTGTTCTTTAATACCAATTCCAATAAACACATGACCAAATCAATCTGGTCTCCATCCAATTTTTGATCCAACAGGAAATCCCTAATCCATTCACATCCTAGGTCTTGCGGTATACAGGTATAAAGATCACAAACATCGATGGTGAAAAAGTTTAAATCACCATCGAAAGAAAAATTATTGAGTGCTTCTAAAAATGCCCAAGAATCCTTACAAATTTGTTCCTGATTTTTTAATGATTCTTTCAGTTTGCTATCAACAAATCTAGCACACCCATAAGTGATAGACTGTCTACCATCAATTATAGGGTGAAAAGTGGGTTTCATTAGATTTTTATGTACCTTGGGCAGCCCAAATAAAGTAGGAATAATTGGGTGTGCAATAATGAGAAAATTAAGTAAATCAATATCGATACGTCCTTCGATAAATAAATCATTAATGAAGCCCTTAATTTTACGATAGGCTCCATTGGTTTCATTAAGGGACACCCTCATATAGGCTGCATTGTTTAACAAGGAAATCATGTTGGCAGTGTAATCCTCTTTATTCATAAAAAACAATCCACCCCCCTTATCAGGTTTACAAATTTGAACATTAGCAAGCTTTAAATCATTTAATGCATCTTTTTCACTACGGGTCAAATTTTCATCCAGGAGGTTAAATGGGTACCTAGAATTCAAAAGTACTCTAAAGTCATTCTCACCTATTTTTTCAAAAAGTGAAATAGAAGGATGAAGAGGTGGATTGAAAATACTGGCCACTTTAAAATCCTTAATGAGACTAGAATCACTACCAAGCATAACATTCAAATTTAGTTTCCTGGTAAAAAACTTTAAATCAGTCAACGTTCTAGCAATGTCACTCCTAAATGCAGGGACAAAAGAAAACCCTTTTGCAAGGATATCTATAATCAAAGGGTCAGGGTTGAACGAAGAATAATTAAAAATTTTAAAGTCCTGTGTAGCATTTGTAATAATTGTTAAAGAATCATGGTTAACAGTAGTGCGAACAAAGACTTCAGAATCAGTGTCTAGAGAAATTATCTCTTTCTCCTGTTCTGAAATTTGCTCTTTCTCTGATTCTGAGGCCGAGGGGCACGCTGTTGTCCCGCAGTGTTCACTTTTCTCTGAACCTGAAAACCCTGCTGCTGATTAACATTGATATTAGAATTATTGTTGCCATTTTTGTTAGCCAGTCTTTCACTTCTTCTGACTGGAGATGTAATATTTCTACTGTTATTCACAACACCATTATTATCAATGCCATTATTATCAGGTCCAGTCTGAAAACTGTCTTCAGAAACATCATTTACCAGGCTAAAGCTATCATTCCCATTAGCAACAGAATTCGAAGGGGGTAAAGCATATGCTAAACCCTTTTCATATGCTAACGAATCTCTATTCAATTTCTTTATTTTATTCTCTTTAATTTTGTTTAAAGCACTATCAATGCTAGAGAAAATACGAAGAAAGTCAAACTTGTACCATTGAAAATCTCTGTCAGATCTAATAGCATTGTCCAAATCCGTTAGTTCACACTGCAATAGTTCTATCTGTTTATAATAGTTTTTGATTAAACATTCAATGAACTCAATTCCCTGCAGATCAAATAAATTCAGGAGTTCCTTATGAAATGAAGAGTTTAAAATGATACCAGTAGGAAAACGCCACTGCCGAAGTCCTTTTGGAACTTGTTTTCTTTTCACACATTCAGTAAGATACTGAATTTCAATTTGAAGCTTTTTAAGCTTGAACAACTTAATATCAAAAGTTTTTTTAATTATTGATGAGAGTATTTTCGCTCTCACAAGAATGTCCGATTTGATGTGAACGTATAGTAGCGTTTAAAAAACTTGCCGGTTCTTTGAACCAATCATTTAATGAAGGCAAAATGGATGAAGTACTTACAGGATTATTATTCTTGTTGTTAGATGACACATTAGTGTTCATAACATTCCCACAAGAGGTCCGGTCACCAGAACAGGGCAACGAAGGCAAACTGGAGGTATTTGGCACTGAAATTCCCTGATCCTATGATCCTAGGGCAGCCCTTGAAGAACCAGGAACCGGCTGTAACAGCAAAGTGTTTGAAGAGCCGTTACCAAGACTTCCGGGTTCACGAGACAAAACTCCTGCAATCTGACTTGCCAAGGAGTGAACGCATTGATATAACAATTCAATCAATGCTGTAACTTTTCCAAAACTGCCAGATTCACTATTTGGTGAACAAGTATTACTGTTAGACGGTGAAGCTACAGTAGGAAATAACAATTGTGAGCCAGAAGTGATACAATTCTCCATGGTCACCAGAAACAAACAAATCCAGAAAAAGAAACACTTGAAAAATGTAGAAGGAGAAAAAATCACACTGGATGCAAAAAAGTTGAAGTTAGCACTTTCGTTTACTGTAATACGTAAACTTCCTCAGACAAATTAACAAGGGAAATTAGTGTTTATATAAACATACAAATAATGACATCATTTCCTACACCAAAATAAAGTCTCAATAAAAGTCCTTCAGTATACCAAAATAAAAGAATTACTTCCTTATATCAAAAGAACCTCCAACAAGAACATATAAAACAAATGTAAATACATATTACAACCTACACAAAAATTACTACAGCATATGTTTGGGAGGAAACTGGAGCACCCGGAGGAAAGCCACATGACCACAGGGAGGAAAATCAGACTCCACACAGAAAGCACCCCAGCTGAGAATTAAACCGAAGAACCTGTTGCTGTAAGGCAGCAATGCTAACAACGGCTCCCCAGACTCACAGATAACTATGGTAAGCTATTTACCCAGTTCTTCTTCTATAACATAACGCATATTTATCACTATGAGGTCAACAAATAAAACCGTTGCATGACGCTAATTGATAAATGTAATTCTAAACGTATAATGTATTATGTGATTAGTATGTCAATGAATGCTAAGATTTTAATCACTTACTAAGTATTTAATTTTTTTTCACATTCTATTTTATCCCACTTTTAAGTGTAACTATTTTATTTGTGTATGTTCATGGTTTCACTATAAAGGGTATATCCTGTAGCTTAATTACTACAACTTGCCAGAAAATCCAATATATACTATATTGGTGCACAGAGTACAGTCACTTGTCAATAAAACCAAAATTTATTGAACATATAAGACACAAACAGCAACCTGGGATTGAGCGCGCTTTCTTCTGTTAATACCAGACTTCATCAGAATCAGAAAGAACTGACTGTACTCTGTGCACCAATATAGTATATATTGGATTTTCTGGCAAGTTGTAGTAATTAGGCTACAGGATATACCCTTTATAGTGAAGCCGGCGGTGTTCGTTTTTGCTTGTTTGTGCTTTTCAAGTGAAGGAGTTGTGGTTGTATGTTCATGGTTTGATACCATAATTGTATTAGTTTTCCTGCACTGCTGTTTACCTGTATGTTGTTACTGATAGTAAAAACTCAAACTGATGAGGTTGTCTAATGATTCTAGTTACCAGGTGCACTTCTTTTATATCTTGTCTGCTGCTTTCATCTTTCTTCCTTTCACGGGTTTAATAGGAGAAATAGACATATCAGCTCATTCCCACTAACAAGAAATGTCCCCACTTAAGTACAAGTCTCTGTATTTGTTTTGTTAATTATTATGCTAAAATATAAAATTCTGAACAAAAACTGCAACAGGAAGTTTTATTTGCAGGTTTGACATGGAATAAAGTGTAAAAATGATATAAATTGAAACTATACAGACCACTAATTTTAACTGGCAAGATTATCAGAAAAAAATCATGGTTTAAGTTCTGCAAGCCTACAAATGGTACATAACAGAATGTGTGTGTTTTTGCATATGTGTGTGTGTGGGGGGGGGGTGGAGATTTAGGTTCAGAGGTTAGTAGTAGGCAGGTAGTCTGAATAACCTTATGGCCCCAGGTTTTATCATAATTTTGCAGGAAAGGCAGTGATCTCATATAGCAGCCTATATGTAGTAGAAAAAAATGTTTTTTTCAGTCTATCAAGATAACTGAGATAGTCAAGCCCTTTGATTTTCTTGGTTAGAAAAATGTTGACCTCTTCAGGTTGGGTTAAGTAGTGGAGTTAGTTGTGGGAGGGTGGCCTAATGGTTAAGGTGTTTGCCTTAAAAACACAAGGTGCAGGGTTTGAGTCTCACAAGGGATAATTGGCTAGGTTTAAAATGGCTCGCAAGGGCAGTTAGCTTCGTACTAACCTATGAAACTATAAGTAATTTGGGAGATATCTATCAAATTACATATTATATTCACTGAAGTGCATAATAAAGGAAGAGTTCTGTGTGACTATTGCATCTCTCGAGCTAGAACATACTTCTGTGATAATTAAATGGGAAATATAATATATTTCCTCACTGTAACTAATAATCGTCTCTGTATTCAAACCCTACACCTACTGGACATGAGGCTGTCACTCTAACCATTTGTCTACATAGTCATGTAATCAACAGACAGACCATTGTTGATGGGAGTACCTAGATCTTATATGGTGGAATTCATCTTAACTGGGGTGTCATTTATGAGAGAATCAGTGGGATATATTTGTTCCCAAATGCAGCTGTACTGCATTTCTTCCACTGAGTCTAAAGCCATGGTCAGAGCACCAGGTTTTAACTCTATCCAGACCCTTTTAGAGTATATTGTAATCCTTAGGGGGAGTCAGTCATAGCATTTGGACTGCATCCACAAAGATGGTCAACTGTAATCCTTGTACATCTGCCTTCACATCAGAGAAGCAGATTCCTACCAGAAGGGGTTCTACTGCAGAGGCCTGAGGCACTCCTTCAGTGATCAGCTGCCGTGTGACAGTAGCACATCTATGCTCTGTCAACTTAGATGATTAAGGCTCTGAACTGTTACTGATCTGCTTTCTGTACCCATGCTACAGGGTTCAATTCTGTCCACTGCAATTTGCCTACTGTGTGACTCTGAGCAAGTCATTTAACCAAATAGTGGTAGCAGATTGCTCCTGAAAATGGACACTTTTGTCCAGTGGGCTTAGCCAGTTAACAATAAAACTAAAACTCCGATTCTGTGTCTTCAACCTGCTAGCCAACATGCAATCCAAATAACGCTGTATGGGTTAGTATTTAACCTGATCAGCTTATTAGTCATGCCCTTGTGGAGAATTATGCTGAATACTTAAGCAAGGCCAGGGCAACTGGCATACACATTTTATAAGGAAACACTGAATTATAAATGTGCAGCAGAAATTCTTATTAATCATTCTTGTATAAGGTTTCATATGAATTTTTCATTTTCTTTCTCTGGATCACTCCTTTACTCCCTTCTTATATACCAAATCTTATTAAAGCTAAAAAAAAACATGAATTAATAGTGATTTAGAGATGTAATTAGAGGATTGAGAGTAAAATACAAAGCAATAGAAGGAAGGTGTGGTGTTCGACTGGACTGGATATGGGCATAAGTTCTGCATTCATTTCCTGTCCTGAAGACAGATGTGGACAAGTTGTGGCTCAGAACCATTAGTGAGAATTTCAGTGCCACCAGCTGTGCAGATGTATGTTATAGTTATGCATGCTACCTATGCATTTCTACAGTTTATATATATATATATATATATATATATATATATATAGTTCAGTAACTTAAGATAATTCTTGTAAAAAAAAATATATTCATCTAGCTAAACAATGGTTTTAGAAAGGTATCTTCACGGGCAGAAACTGTAGGTATTGGAAATGCTTAAAGTTTGTGGCACAGATAATCCCACAGTTGTCTTATTCTTAAGATATTTGTCATGAATTGAAATAAATTATGCTTAAACACTTTGGTGAAGGCTGGCAAAGAGAGTTAGGGAGGCATTCTGAATGTCAGGCTGCTAATGTCAAGTCATTCAACATGACAACAACTATATGGATGAATGGTATTAATAATCAAGTAATCGTAATAAACCCTACCAAGTGTTTTATGTTGCCTAAAGTTAAATTCCTATTAGCATGCATGATTTCTAGATAGATTGGATCAGGGAGTACAGAAGTGTATGTAATTTAGCATAGTATACATACTATCCCTTGAAGTCATTCTGTAGTACTTCACCTAGGAAATCTGCTTGTCAGAGGCTCATAGATAAATTTTCTTTTCATTTCAGAAATATTTACCATGTCATAAAATATATATATTGCAGTTTTTAACAAAAACTTACTTTTCGCAGGCTACATCTTTGGGAGGATGTTCCTTAAATTTCAGTTCTGGAGAAACGGAGACATAACATACAGGAAATATTCCACCAATAATGATGTCTCCTTTCATTCTGAGGCCCCGTAAGTTTAAATCGGATAGGTAAGACATGCAAATTGTTTGACAGACAGTGACAAAGACAAGAACAAAGCAGAGAATCATTGACATTTATTGTTTTGTTTTCCTTCTGCTGACTGTTCAGAATTTATCATATGCAGATGCAAAGAGGTCTTAATGAATCCAGTATACAATTTAATTTCATTAACAGTCTAAAAGAAAAATACAATAACTGGCCCTAAGTAAGATTTACTTCCCCAGCATATAATGTTACAAACAAAGAAGCTTGGTAAACATGTTTGGTAGAATAAACATAGAATAACCTTTTGATAAAGAGAGGCAACAGGCACCATATTTATACCTTCTTCAGGCATGACAACCAGTAGAGATGAGTGCAGGCCTCCCTAAGGATTCAGTTGTGCTTGCATTTATAGTAAATTACAGTATTTTTTGAACATCTGGTAGAATATCACAAAGCAATTATGGCAGCACAAGAGGTTGTAAACCAGCCTTGAAATTATTTTTCTTGTCAACAAAATCTGAAGAGACTAAAAACTTTAATTATTAGTGCAGCCCAATGACCGATTCATTCCCTAGGTTTAGACATTCAGTTTTAAACTTTCTCCATTCTCAGTCATTTATAACTGGATGGCAATAGAACCTAAACAGTATTTTTTCTTTATTAACACAATGTCCACTGGACAGTTTTGTTAGATACATTCAGGACATAGGTTCATGAATTAGTACTAGGCTAACTGCCCTTGCAAGTCATTTTAAACCTAGCCAATTATCTCTTGTGAGACTCAAACCCTGTACCTTGTGTTTGTAAATCAAACACCTTACCATTAGGCCACCCTCCCAGTCTTAATGGGTCCAAATTAGCCAACCAGGTAAAGAGGGCATTTCAGAGAATGACAGACAGGGGCATTACTATGAACAGAAAGCAGTATGTATCTGAGTTTAGCCACAGATCAAAATGCATGACATACTGTGCTGGAGCTAAGCAGAGTGCACTGTAACACTTCATTGCTGCACTGAGAGCATAATAAATTAGAGCAGCAATATGCCCCTGCATGGAAAGCTGGCACAGCAGGGCACACATCACACATCATGGCAGCCTGTTTTCCTTGTAAGTCAAATGCATCCTTCTGCAATAAGGCAAAAGATAAGAGAATGGAAATGGTATGCAGTATAGCAGTGTTCATGTATGTAAAGAGTATGTTGAGGGAGCATAGATCATATGACAATGAATGCTGGATGTGCATTATGACAACCTGTACATAAAATACTGTATGAAGAAAAAATGCAAGGGGAATGTGGAGATAAGTATTACATAATAGGTTGGGAGGATGGCTTAATGGATAAGGTGTTTGCCTTACAAACACAAGGTGCAGGGTTTGAGTCTCACAAGGGATAATTGGCTAGGCTTAAAATGGCTCGCAAGGGCAGTTAGCTTAGTACTAAACTATGAACCTATGAACCTATAACACTTGGGTTGTAGGTAAAGAAACAGTAAGCATGTGGCAATGGACTAACAGTAATAATACATAGTGTCAGCACCACACAATTAGAAGCATGGGTGCACACATACATGAACTCATGCATGGGTTGGGAGGGTGGCCTAATGGTTAAGGTGTTTGCCTTGTAAGCACAAGGTGCAGGGTTTTGAGTCTCACAAGGGATAATTGGCTAGGCTTAAAATGGCCCGCAAGGGCAGTTAGCTTAGTATGAACCTATGAACCTAATGTGTATGCATACACACATACACACAAATACATGCACACAGCTGCACATGTGAGTGCATGTGTGTTTGCAACACACTCATGCACATGTGTGTTTGTATGTGTGTGCATGTGTGTGTGCGTAGGGACATGTGTGCATATGTGTGTGTCTGTATGAGTGTGCACATGTGCAGGAGTGTGTGTGTGTGTGTGTGTCTCTGATTATCTGAGAGTTCTTTTAATGTGAGCTGTAATGATGTAGGCTGAATCTGGACTGACTGGCACACAGGAATGAGTAGTATATTTTGTGTCAAAACTGTTAACTATAGTAGTCTTGTTACATACTTCTGCATACCAGTCCTCACTGACATCTTTTTAGGAAGTTTATGCTCAGTGACAGACTTCACTGTTCTGATACACTCCAAAATGTCTGATTGACCCATGCAGCAGGAACTAAATCCTACACCTGTGCTGGTGTAGCAGAAGAGTCAGTAGACAGATGCAGCAAAGGCAGCAGCTCATTCAACAGGTGGGGCTCAGTTTTTGCTTCCAGGTGTTTGGTACACTATATCTGCATGCATATGAGTATATATATATATTCAGACAGACAGCATTCAGACAGCAGTTGCAGGACCTACTAGATAAAGCAGGAGAACATGAATTGGTGTTGATAATGGGTGACTTGAATGCACATATTGGGACAGACAGAACCAGATATGAGGACTGCCGGGTTCCTGGGGGCAACAGGAATAAAGAAGCAGAAGCCATTCTAGACTTCTGTCTGGCAAATGGCTTGATAGTAGCCAACCCATGGTTCAGAAAGAGAGACAGTCACAAGACTAGTCAACATGCAACTCAGGTAGACTTCCTCCTAGTAAGGAAAATTGCAAAGTCATCCCCAGCGAAACAGCCGGCCCATAGCATAAACCACTAGTTGCCACAATCAGCTGCAAGCAGTGGTCAGAGATGGCTCTAAGGTCAACAGAGACCAGGCTGAAAACCTGGAAGTTGACTGGAGAGAAAGTACAACAGTTCAAGGAATTACTCAGGGATCTAGCACCCCAAGAAGAGGAGGAAATAGGTGGAGTTGAAGAAGAATGGCAGTGCCTAAAAACAGCAAGTGTTAGGACTACAGAAAAGATATGTGGCTGAGCCAGGTATGGGGATAAGGTACATAAGGAAAGCTGGTGGTGGAATGCAGAAGTACAGGAAGTCATCAAAAGAAAGAAGGAGTGCAGGAAGAAGTGTGAGATAGAAAAGACTGACCAGGCTAGGAAGGAATACTCACTGGCTAACAAAGAATCTAAGAAAGAATAGCAAATAATAGGGCATTGGAGGCACTGTACCAACTTCTGGAAAGTGACTCAATAAGGGTCATAATCAGGTTGCAAGGCAAAGACAGAAAGATAAAGAAGATAGTCAGACTTTCATAAGGGATGCCAGCAACAACCTGCTAACCAGTCCAGAGGGCATCAAAGGCAGATGGAAGGCATATTTCCAGCAGCTTCTGAATGAAGAAAACCCCACAAAAGCTGTACTACCCCAGAAACAGTGTACAATGAGAGCAAAAGAGGAGCCCACCCTAGAGGAAGTAAGAACAGCACTAAGGAAGATGAAGTCAGGGAAAGCAGCAGGCTCAGATGAGATCACAGCAGATATGATAAAGATGCTGGGAGAGATGGGGAGAAATGGCTCCTGAGGGCACTAATAGCAGTATGGAGAGAAAGGCGTATCCCAGATGATGGGAGGATAAGCATATTCATGCCAGAAATATTTATATCATCATCATCAGCCCCTTTTTTCCCCATTTTTCTACATGAGGTTGGGGTATCATGTTAACTGTTGCCATCTCTCTCGATTCAGTGCCACACTGCTGCCTTCTTCAGCACTCATGCCTGACTGTCGCAGATCTTCTTTCATACAATCCATCTACCTCTTTGCTGGACATCCTCGCTTGCTCTTACCTTCTTTGTAAGGTAAAAAGTAAGAGAATAAAGGAAACATCCACAGGGTTGGGAGGGTGGCCTAATGGTTAAGGTTGTACATGCAAGCAAACACAAGGCTCGAGGGGGTAGAGTCACTTAAAGGGATAATTGGCTAGGCTTAAAATGGCTTTACTAAGTTATATCTATGAACCTATGAACAATGGTTGGTAATACAGAGGCATCAAACTCCTATCACATTGCATGAAAGTTCTGGAGAGGGTGATTGATAAATAGATACGCACAGGAGAAGAATGTAAGATGGGATGATTCAGATCAAGATGCAGCACAATTGACTCGATGTTTGCATTGAGACTGATAGGTTCATAGGTTCATAGGTTCATAGATTAGTACTAAGCTAACTGCCCTTGCGAGCCATTTTAAGCCTAGCCAATTATCCCTTGAGACCAAACACACACTTTGTGTGTGTTTGCAAACATACACAAAACCTTTTAGGCCACCCTCCCAACCCTGGGGATACCCAAGAAGAAGCTACAGATGAAGAGAGAGTCCAATTGGGCATTCCTAGACTTGGAGAAAGCATATGACAAGGTCCCAAGAAAGCTGATCTGGCAGTACTGCAATGGATTGAAGTCCCAGAAACATTGGTAGAATTAGTGCAGACTATGTACAAGGACCCAATGACTCTAGTACGAACAGTGTTTGGCCTCACATAGAGGTTCCCAGTGGGAGTGGGTGTACATCAGGGTTCAGTTCTGAGTCCTCTGCTGTTGATACTGGTGATGGACTACAGTAGCAAACAGGTTGGAGGGGAGGGATCAGCAAAGCTACTGTATGCAGACAATGTGGCAGTACAGGTAGACGCTGATCTAGAACTTCAGCAAAGGATAGGAGAATGGAATGCAAATCTGAAGGCACATGGGATGAAACTAAGCGCAGATAAGACGGTGGTAATGGCAGCAGATTGGGAAAATCAGAAGAAGCTGAGAATAAAGATAGAAGGGGAAGATAGTGGAACAGGTAAACAGCTTCAAGTATCTGGGAGGGGTGGTTGAGGAGAAGGGTAGTCTGAATGAAGAAGTCAAAGCTAGAATCAGAGGGGCTGTAGCCACCTGGCATAGAGCATCAGGTGTGGTCTATGACAGAAGAATGCCAAAGAAGCTGAAAAGTAAGGTGTACAAGACAGTGGGTACTGCTGTATGGTACAGAAACCTGGGCAGTAAAGGCAGAACAGTTGAAGAAGCTAGAGGCGATGGAAATGAAGTGCCTGAGAAAGGCGGTAGAATGCACACTGTGGGACAGGCAAAGAAATGAGGACATAAGAGCAGAACCCAAAGTCACTTCAATTGCAGAAAAGATCATAGAGAACAGATTACGATGGTTTGCGCAGATGTGTAGAAAAGCAGAAGACAATCTGGTGAGGAAGATTTGGGACAGACAGGAAGAAGGTAAGAGGAAGCAAGGATGTCCAGCAAAGAGGTGGATGGATTGTGTGAAAGAAGATCTGCGACAGTCAGGCATGAGTGTTGAAGAAAGCAGGAGTGCGGCACTGAATCGAGAGAGATGGTGACAGTTAACATGATACCCTGACCTCATGTAGAAAAATGGGAAAAAAGGGGGCTGATGATGATGATGATATAAATAGCTCTGTCTGCATGTGTATCTGTATATGCAGTTTATGTAACTGCCTACATATGTAGAATTCTTCGAACCCAGTATATGGGTTAGCCTTATAGTGCTTATGTTGTAACAATGACATTGTTTTGCAGCGGTTACAAGGATGGTTACGTAACTTCTACATGGCCGGTAATCCCCTGTAATGCTGGGCTGGGTGTCAGGAATGATACACAATGCCTTTGTTTGTGAGATGCATTAGCAGCATTATTCATGCTGAGTTTCTCATTTGTATCACATTTACGGCACTCCAGAAACAAGTTTTGTGTAGCATAGCATATTTGATGTACACCCTGCACCCCCATCATCTGTGAATAATGTGTGATGCACGCTCCTGACTTTTTTCTGTGCAATAGTTCTACAAGATATACACCAATCAATGGATAAAGCCCACTACCTCTTTCTGATATGATCTTCCTATTTCCATTTGCAATATTATTATTTTTCATGTATTTGTTCATCACGTTTCCTTGCCATTTAACATGCCAGTTAATATGATGGTTTGTGAGAATGCTGCTTTCTACTAGCCTTAGTTTGAATCCTATGGCTTCAATGTGCTATGCAGAAATGTGCATCATTCAGTTAGAAGGTGCAAAGCACAAGCCTCTAATTGCTGAACATAAGTTGCTTGCATTTGCATTATATCTGACAGTATAATAAAATATTTCATGTTTACAAAACAACAAGAAATGCAACAATAAGCAGCAACAAAGGTAAAAAAATTGTACCAAAAGAAGGCATATCTAATGAACCGAAAATAAACAGGTATTGTGAGAAAGCAGAAGGGAATGCTATGGAGTTATTAAAGCGTCTTTATAATAATTTCTCTGAATGCACATCATTCATCCATAACTTCCAAACTCATTTATTCAGGCATGGGATTCTCAGAGAACCCCCTCAGATACAAAATGCACTAAAATATAAAATGCACAAAGAAGTCTATATTACCTCCTCTAAATAAGTATTCCAAAAATATATCGTAGAAAAAGGAGACCTTGAAAATTTCTGCAAATGTAAAGCACAAAATGTTTCAACAAATATAGCAAATGTTGTTGTCCATGTTGTAGTACAAGCAGTTTTGTTATACTGTGCCTCATTGTGGATTTGTGGAAATTATTGCCTTATGATCTCTTGAAGTAGAATTCCAAAACAGATTATGCAGTCACCTGATGAGTTATATGTGTGTGTGTGTGTGTGTGTGTGTGTGTGTGTGTGTGTGTGTGTGTGTGTGTGTGTGTGTAGGGGAACAGATCAAACATTAAAATTACTCCATATATATTGAGTGTGTTACACTAACTCATAACATAAATGTGTATGATATGTTATAGTAAGGGTTTATAAAAAAATTAGCCCTGAAATGCACAACTGCACTGATGAAAAAGACCAGCCAGATAAGGACTACATTAATAATCCACTGCAGGATGTATTCATTCAGGTCATTAGAAGATTAGATGATTGCAGATTATGGACAAGCTTATCTTTTAGCTTCCCCAAGCCTGGTTTCCTATCATGAGACTTCTAGTGTTTATCTAAGACCCAGTCCAATATTGTCCAATATTACGCAATCACATATATCTCATTATTGGCCACATGGACCAGACTTACGTGACACATGGTGAACTGTAGCACATATCAGACATGTTTGTCATAAATATAAAACTTCAAAAGCAGAAGCAGGAGAAACAGTAAAATTTGTCTAAAGCAGATGGGAGAGGGAATAGTCTGCTTTGTGGTAGACTCCATGCTTGAACACTGTCTTGGCGCTATTCTGCAAGACCTTGTTGGAGCACATTAACAAGGCTACCAGAGAAAAGATCATCGATTTTCATGACGCAAGGATACCTTCAGCAGACACATGAGAAGATGAAAGAAGAAAAACAAGCAAACAAAGCTGTGTTTGTTGCAAATTACAACTTTATGTTATACTGAGTGTAGTTTTCAAAAGATATTTTTATTTTAAATTTGTTTCATTTGTAATTTTGAGTTTCATTTTTTTAAGTTTTGAAGCCAGAATCAAAGTGAAAGGAAATGTTTGACAACAGGCTTTACATTAGACTGAACACACACATCTTTATAAAGGAAATCAGATGGTGATTCCATTTTATACAAGCCAAAGTGTCTCAGCAAAATATTCTGATGTGGGTATGTAGTGGCACAGGTCACAGAATGGGAGTATGTGGAACTTTACTACCACAGAAAATTAGTCACATGTCTAAATCTTCCAGTAAAGCTGTCTCAGCATGTCTCAAATGTATCAAGTTGTGAAAAATCCTGTTACATAAAGCATGTCTCATAAGCATTTCTAATAACATTTTATCATTTTTAGTTACTGATTCTTACTTCTGAATCCTATGTAGTAATGTAAATAAAGGAATCTGTGACATGCAATTCATGTGATGTGCAACAAACACTGTTAGGAGCAGTGAGTGCCCGAGCCAGTCATCTCAGACCCCCCCCCCCCCCACACACACACACACACACTTGCACAGCTTATCAGTCAAAGGATAACCGTACCCTTGTATACTCTTTTTTTCTCACCCATCACTGAAGGCAATGCTCCCTTTGGAATGTAAAAAAATTCTATGGACAGAGCCAGTCAGTATTAGATACTATAGCATAGGCTTATACCTCTGTGAACTCTGTTTACTTAGCTATTGAAATCTGGGAAACTCTGGTTAAATATGGTTAGGTTTTTAAGGACTCTTAGGTTGTTAGCCTAGTAATCTCTTATGAACCTGTGAATCTAGTTTAAGCCTTGATTCAAGCTACCTTGATTGGTTAAAATGCATGTCTCTATGTGCCTCCTCATACAGACTACTAACTCATTCCCTCCAATGCAGCTCTGGAAGTTTGCACTGTAAGTTCCAATGGGCAGATCCTAAGCTTTTTGATAAAAATGTATTATGTCCTCACATTTGAAACAAATATTCATATCTCTGGAACCACAGGGATTACTAAAGAAGTGTAAAATGGCAAACTCTTCAGCACAAAATGTTTTTATAGTGGTAGTATTCTTTAGTTTCTAGATCTTAAACTGAATTTTATAAGTCACAGTTAACACAGTACCTATTACATTTGTAATATTTTGTAAACAACTTACAATATCTTAACAACCACTCAAGTTGCACACATACTGTCAGCAGCATTTCGTTCATCCAGATATTTAGAACAACATTTCATACATTACAACATGAAATTTATTACAACATAAATAAATATTATATGAGAAACAATTAATACCTCTTTACCTGAACAAGACAGGGGCCAAATATCAATACAGTTGGGTTTGACATTGTACATGCTTTGAGATGAGATCTTTTTACATTTTGTATGTTGCATGGTTTTAAAATTACGTCAATAGGATGCAACTGTAAAAACATCTGGATGCATTATTCTGTAATGAATTAAGATGCAACCTTAGCGTACTATTTCATGCCATGAAAGGCCCTTCACTTTTTGGGCTTCTCCATCTTCACAGAGCAAACAAACACCTGATCCAAAGACATGAAACTCCATTGTAAGATGAAGGATCCATACAGGCAGAATAGAATTTTTACCTAATGTGTTCCTCACCCATCGAATACACTTCCTCTGCACATTATTTAAAGTGCTTCCTTTCTCAGGGATGTATTTTCCTCTCATAAATGCTTGCTTTCATCTGAACTGTCGGTATCAATAGAGGTGGGTGTGCTACTGCACATGTGGATAAGCAGTCAATAGGGATTGTAAAGAAATACTCTGCAGCCCTGATAGTAACACTTTTGTACAATATTTAGTTTGATTGCAAAGAACTCCACACGTTGTAATTTGAGGGGGGCGGTGTTGCTTCTGGAAAAGATTAGAAACAGTAAAATAGAGATTTTTGTCTTACCTAAGGGAAACAAAGGATCTATATTCATTACTCAAGTAGATCGCTACTGTTTGCATTAGTGATCTAGATGGAAACATGTTTTACTATAGTGTTAAACATTCAGTGACACAGTATAGGGAAGGTTCTTTAAACAGGTGTTTAATATTTCATTTAGTATTTCATTGATTAAGGCTTCATTTAGTATTTCATTGATTAAGGCTATCTCTTGCAGTGGATAACCATTTACTCTAGTGTAGTTAGCTGAGTAATTATTTTTTAACTTACAGTGTAATTACATCCCAGACCGGTATGCTGCACATTAAATCACAAGGCCTCTGGTCTGAGACTGGTCAGAAGAATGAATTTATCTGACTACAGGAAAGGATACCAGGACATGAAGCACTTTAATTGCAAAACAAGTATTGGTTATTATTTTTGTTGAAAAGGCAACCTGGAATCTTTCAGCAGCAGAAGAAAATGTCTATCGCAAATAACAGTGTGACCTTTACTCTGTAAACATTCCTTAAAAAGATTTGGAATCAGTGTGCTGATCAAGCATTCCATGCCACACATATCATATAAATATTTCTCTTTTAACTCTGAACAGGCAAACAAAAACATATCCAGAGTTTCATTAATGTTGTGCAGCCTAGATTTAATTATTTATATCCCCAGTTAGGTAAGTAGCAATGCTGTATTCTACCACCCGTCTTAAGCAGGTATGCATGGCCAGTGTCCATAATGAGGAGCCCCGTGGTGTGTGTGTGTGTGTGTGTGTGTGTGTGTGTGTGTGTGTGTGTGTGTGTGTGTGTGTGTGTGTATATATATATATATATATATATATATATATATATATATATATAGATAGATATGGTTCCCCTTCAAAACATCTAATTATCATAACATTGATAACATTGAATCTTAAAACACTGAGACCATAACATCAAAAACCCAAAACACTAAAAACTCATAACATCAAAAACTCAGAACACTGAAACTTTGCATCATAACATCGAAAACTACAAAGCACATGTAAATAAAATCCCCTCCACCTATAACAACACCAAACTAACAAACATACCTTTTAATATGTTTCTGCAAGGGGGCAAGCCCCCCTGCACCCCCATGTCGGGGACACTGCCCCTACACACCCCCGTAAATTAAATATAACAACTCTGAGATCGCAGAAAAAATTAATTTCCTAAACCGACTGTATCACAATCACCATACAAAATGTACACAAAATGTCTAAATCGCTTATCTATATGGCCTAAAAACACATACAGATTGGTAAAATAAACACTATATAAAGAATATAAATTCCTACACTATATAAATAACAAATATATAAATAAAAACTATAACATTTCATAGTGATACCACAAGATTAACAGATTAAACTATAACATTTACATGTTGGATGATATATTACTCGATGTTACACATTTTCAGTGTTATGAAATTAAATGTTATGAGTTTTCAGTGTTTTAGGTTTTCGATGTTATGGTCTCGGTGTTTTAATTTTTGATGTTATGAGAATTAGATGTTTTGAAAGGGAATCATATATAAATATATATATATATATATATATATATATATATATATATATATATATATATATATATATATATATATATATATATACACCATCTTTTGACTTAGCTTTTTTGCCTTGCTTCATAGGAATCCCCAGTAGTGTGCTCGCATTCCCCTCAGCAAAAGTTACATCCTGTGTCTTGGCCAACCTCCAATCAACCCAAGGATGTCTTGTTGCCCTGCACTGTGAGACCCTACATAGGTGGAACACTAAAGTGCTATCAGCTGCACTAGTTTCCCTCAGCAAAAGTTTCATCCTGTGTCTTGGCCAACCTCCAGTCAACCCAAGGCTGTCTCGTTGCTCTGCACTGTGAGACCCTACGTTGGTGGAACACTAAAGTGCTTTCAGGTACACTAGTTCCTCTCAGCAAAAGTTGCATCCTGTGTCTTGGCCAACCTCCAATCAACCCGAGGTTGTCTCGTTACCCTGCACTGTGAGACCCTGTGTTAATGAAACACTAAAGTGCTTTCAGCTACTCTAGTGTATGTTAGAGTTGTATTTAATCTGTCCTCCAAACTGAAAACTCTTTCCCTTCCACTGTGCGCATGCACATTACTGGTCCCCCCCCATTTCACTCTTCCTATAGTACTCCTAGGTCAATTACTTAAAACTACTTTCTCTTGGAAAAAGTTTACCTATGTACCTGCAGCCCATACTTCTTTTGTTTTTCCCTGCAGAAGTGGTGGTCCTTTTCACTACTCTGTACTAGATTAGTAACATAACATTTGCAGTTATTAGGAAAATACTGCACCACACTGACCTGGAATTAACTTAGCTTGGCTTTCATGTTTTCTTTTTAGCAGCAGCCCCAGTCCAGTTTTTCTGACTCACAACCTTGCATTACTTTGTGTCTACCCCCTCCCATACCTTGAACCTGCACACCTCCCCTCCCACTCCTGCTTAATTATTGAGGTATCAAAAAACCTGATGTAGAAAGGCACCATCTTTTGACTTACCTTTTCTGCCTTGCATCATAGGAATCCCCAGTAGTGTGCTCACATGTAAGTACACTTACTATATTCCATTAAACTGCTACTGCCCTATTTACAGCTCCTATCCTCTGTCAACCCTTTGCATCCTTCTAATTTCACACACAGTGCCTTATGCTAGTGCCTCTTTACCTCTGAGCTTGTTCTCAGCTTCACTGGTAACTTACTGCTGGCTTTCATCCTTCTCCTTGGCTCTACCTGCTCCGTTCGCCCTGCGGGCTCACTCCGCTCCCCTACCCTGCCCCCAATTTCCACCCGCCCCACTACTCCTACTTTTACTTTAACTACTCCCCATCCACTCAACACAGCCATCCAGTCAAAACCTTCCCTTCTTTGCCCCTCCTCCTTTCACCCACAGTAATTAAATACATCATTAATTAAAGACATCACTCTTTCACTACTCCCTCTCACCCCACAGCTCTCCTTTCCAACTACAAATCCTCCCATATTAAACTACCTTTTTCCAACCATATTTTCCTTACCATTCCTAACACTCCAAATTCCCATCTCCCTCCTAGAACTCCTAACAACTTTATACCATGCCAGCTCCTATACCTCCAACCAGTTTCCACTCTCTACTCCTTCCCATACTTCCACACAAAACCACCTCCTCCCTCACACAAATAATCATTTATTTTATATCTCCTCCTCTCTGTTTCAGCTCAACCCTCTGCATCTTTTTAATCCTAAATTATTTCCACTACTGCAAAGACACTTGCTTTTTAACAAATACTAGACCATCCAGAATACCCTAAATCCAAACCAAAACACACTAAAATAACTTCCTTCAATAACCTCGTTTTAGCTGGAGACATTCACCCCAACCCTGGACCTAACCCACCCACAAATAATTACCTCCCCCTTCTTCTAACCTTTCATCCCATTACAATACTCTTAAATTTTTCACACTCAATGCCCAGAGTCTCAACAACAAAGCACATCAGTTTCAAGCATGGCTAAGTCATAACCAGCTTAACATTGTAGCCATCTCTGAAACTTCAACAAAATGAAGGAGGAAAAAGGACCACACCGGATACTCAAAACAGTTCCAATTAGCGCTTTCGTTTACTAAAATAAGCAAACTTCTTCAGACAATTTTAAGACACACAAGTACACTTAAATACAATACTTATCATGGCATCAGTTCCTTTAGAAAAACATTATTTCCTTTAGAAAAACATCATTTACTTTGGAAAAACATCATTTCCTTTGAAAAACACAGCCTCATTTTAAAGTGCCAGACTCTAAAAAAACAAACCATATATCAAAAAACAAATGAATAAATAAAAATCTTTACAAATACTTCCAAAAATTCCATGTAAAAATACATTTGTATAATTTAATAAATATGCAGTAAAAAGCAATAAAATATATATACACATAAATCTATCTAATTAACGCTTTTAATTTCAAGATGCTCTTAACAGAAACAAAGTCATTTAAACCTGGCAGAACTAAGGCATTTAATTTCAACTGCCAAATCAGTTCCTTCTCCTCTAATTTCAAATCCATTGGTCCACCCCTAAAATTATCCGGAATTTTTTCATCTCTGAAACTTGGCTTAGACCCCACATTCTTGACTCTGAAATCCTCCCCTCTGAATTTCACATTCTTAGATGTGATCGCCCAAAGAAAAAGGTGGAGGTGTTGCATTAATCTATTCCAATCTACTTACATTAATTCCCCTACCAAACCCCATTCCTAAATTCGCCAATGCAGAACTAACAGTCGAGCTATTGAAAATGAACAATCACAGAAGCCTCTATATCATCACCCTTTATATCCCACCTGGGAATAACGTCTCAACCCTTGAAGACATACTCCAGTGGGCCTCAGCTGAAATTAACCTTGAAACTTACATACTAGGTGATGTAAACATCGATTGGAATAAAAGAAACAGTCCCATGCCCTCTCTGTCCATTAACCTCTTTAACTTTACTCAAGTAATCCACTCCATCACCAGACCCAATAAAATAAATCCCCAGGATCAACTTTTGATAGGACCTTAGTCTCCCATCCAAATAAAATTACCACCTCTGGCAACATCCCTAACTCTATTTTGTGACCACCTCCCAGCATTCATTTATAATGCAACTACCTCCCATTCCACACCAACATCAATATATTCAGACCCACAACCTTAGTAAATTTGACTCCAAAATCTTCTCCAACTATCTCAAACAAATGAATTGAAACATTCTAAAAACTCTTCCACTCGATAAAACCATAGATCACTTTAATTCCACTTTCCTAGATGCTCTAAATTCCCTAGCTCCACCAAGGGAAAAAAGAATAAAAATTATAACTGCCCCTTGGCTCCCTAGCTTCACCAAGGAAAAAAAGAATAAAAACTATAACTGCCCCTTGGCTCCCTAGCTCCACTAAGGAAAAAAAGAATAAAAACTATAACTGCCCCTTGGCTCCCTAGCTCCACCAAGGAAAAAAAGAATAAAAACCATAGCTGCCCCGTGGCTAACCAAAGAATCAAAGCAAATTATGCATCAAAGAGACAAATCCTGGAAGTTTTAGCAAAAGAATAAATTTCCTGAAACCCTTCTCCAATATACACAGCTCCGAAACTTTGCAAAAAAAAAAACAAATCTTCAAAGACAAAAAAAATCCTACTACACTAAGCTCCAGTCCAACCAGCCCCAAAACTTTAGGCTTTTTTGGAACTCCATAATTTCACTCCTCAACCCAGGCTCCAAAAATAACCCATGTCCACACCCAAGAAAATCTGACCTCCAATTAGTCTCACTATTCAACTCTTTCTTTATAGAGACAATATCCAGTCTAACAAAAACTTTTCCCAACAACGACCCATCTCTCCTACATTCCACCTCATCTAAGTCCTCAGATAATTTCCCCCCTATGTTTGAGCTTAAACCTGTCTCCACAAACTACATAAAAAGATTTCTATCCAAACTTAAACCCTGCTCCAATGCACCTGACAACATCCCCTCTTTTTTCTCAAGTCTGCTGCTGATGGTATAGCTCTCCTAATTAGTATTTCAATTAATAGATCTATAAAGGAATCCTATGTCCCTAAATTCTGACATTCCACCTTTATTCTTCCTCTCCACAAGGGAGAAAAAACACAAACATTTCAAACTTCCACCCTATAGCTCTTCTCTCTCCAATCTCTAAAATCCTAGAGAAATGCATCCACCTCCATCTTATGCCTTTTCTGACTAAAAACAACTTCTTACTCCTACCCAACATGGTTTCTGACCAGGACATAGCACCATAACAGCTCTACTCTCATTCTTAGAAACTGTCAATCAAGCCTGAGATTCTAGGAACTTAATATCCACAGTGCTCCTAGATCTCTCTAAAGCATTTGATACTGTTTCCCATAATCACCTTCTAAGTCACC
Organism: Protopterus annectens; assembly: GCF_019279795.1. NCBI lineage: Eukaryota > Metazoa > Chordata > Ceratodontiformes > Protopteridae > Protopterus > Protopterus annectens. Next base: position 1,016,681,735 of record NC_056726.1, on the reverse strand, counting down.
TCTCAAACCTAAATCTCTCCCAAAACTCACTTTCCTGGTTCTGAAGCTATCTGTCAGATAGATAGGCTGTGAAATGGAAAAAAAGACACCTCACTTTTCTTACCCACTCCTACCAGAGTACCACAGGGGTCCATCCTTGGACCAATGCTGTTTAATATCTTTATCAATAACTTTCACTCTGCTATTCCTAATGCCAAAGTCATCCAGTATACAGACGACTCTATGCTTGTCTGCTCTGCCTCTAACCTCCCTGAACTCCTATCTAAAACTCAGACTGCCTTCTCAACTACTGAGATGTGGATGTGCCAAAATCACCTTTCTCTCAATGCTAACAAATCTAAAATTCCACTATTCACTCCCTCAAAATCTTTCTCTGTTGATAAAAATTCCTTCCAAGTCCTTGGCCAAAACAACTGTCTGATGGAAGTTGTTTCCTTTGCCAAACTACTCGGTGTAACTATAGACAAACACCTCAAGTTTGGCATCCATATTCAGCAAAATATAAAGCAAACCCACCAAAAACTAGGTATGCTATACAGGAACAACCACTTCCTATCTACTTCTACAAGGCATACCCTGGCCTCCTCTTACCTCCTTCCTTCCCTTCTGTATGCTGCCCCACTACTAACTAATCTATCCTCTTCAATCACTTCCAAACTTGTAAGCTGTTATAACAACATTTCTAAATTTGCTACCAAAGCCAAACATTCCATACATCACTGTGTTACCCTCCAATCCCTCAACTGGTTAGAATTCACAGATTACCTGGACTTCCTCCAGCTCACTACAGCACATAGACTAATATTTAATCCAACCAAATGCCCAGCTCTAACCAACATCCTTCACTCATACACCCTAAACAGAACTCTCAGATCTGAACACCAAAACTTGATTACTATCCACAAACCTAAACATCCTGCTGGACAACTTTTCCTCTCCTTCTCCTTAGGTAAGAAATGGAACACTCTCCCTTCCACACTAAGGACAATGTCAAATACAAACAACTTCAAAACACAGCTTTACACCTTCCTCTCCTCCAAATGGAACTGTAACTACATTCTTCCTACCTAAAACTCTTTAACAAAAGACCCTGGGAGGGTATTGTCCTGAGTTCCTAAGCACCTTGTAGCTGGGCTATAACCTTCTATAGCTAATTCCCATACGACCTGTCACACTCTGTTAATATTGTAAATAGCTTTTGACTTTAACTGTGTGAATTTGTTAAAATGTATCTGCACAATATTTTTCCACTATGTGCAATATTGCTCACACTTTGTATTATTTGATATGTATTTGTAGTTGTACCCTATTTTCATTGTACTGCTATCTTTACTGTAATCTGTTTAATGGAGCTTTTCTCCACAGGCCTCCACTGAAAACGATCTCTCTGGGCCCAGTGGACTTCCCCGGTAATCAAACTGGAAATAAATATATATATATATATATATATATATATATATATATATATCAGTATGGGAGCACTACAAAGTCCTGAAAGCCTAAAATCCTGAAGATGAAAATCCTTAGACCAAAATCTCGAAAGTTCAAAATACTGAAAACTCAAAATACTGAATCTCATAATACTGGAAAACACACAGGATACCAACAGTTACTATATTTCAGCACAAGTACATACAGAAACATATTACCCTTCAACTATATGCAGGGGGGGCAAGCTCCCATGCACCCCCCATGTGGGTGGCTGTGCCCCCACACCCCCTGATACTAAAGTATATCAGCTGCGAGACTGCACTTCACTACACTAAGTGCAATCTCGAAGTTGATATATTTAAGTAGCAGGGGGTGTGGGGTGCAGGGTGGCTTGTCTCCCTGCTTATACTTGCAGAAGAGTAATATGGTTCGTCTTTCATTTGTTTCTGTATGTACTTGTGCTTGAATAAAGTAACTGTTGGTATCCTGTGTGTTTTCAGTATTTTGAGTTTTCAGTATTTTGAACTTTCCAGATTTTGGTGTCAGGATTTTGGCCTTTCAGGATTCTGTAAGGTCGAAATCCCAGTGGACCAACTTTCATAATGCCAAGACAACAATGCCAAAGTTTCAGAAAAGTGAAACTTTATTTACCGTCTTCCAGAAGATCAAACAACTACAATGCCAACTGTTGCTAAGTGGAACAGGAAATATGCTAATTTCCACACTGTAGCGTGATCTCAGAGTTGGTATATTTAATTTGCAGGGGATGCAGGGGTGCGCAGCCCCTTGCAAAAACGTAAATATTAAAATTAAAATGATTCTAAATATTGGTTTCAGAAATCTCCACTGAATATTCTTGCACGTGTTGTAGATATTTTCATGAATATTCAGTGGAATTTTTTATTAATTTGCATATATTGGTTTGTGGGTGGGGATTAGGGGAGAGTTAGGTAGCTGTTATGTAGATTTAAAGTTATAGGGCAGTATTCGTATAGAATGAGTTGTTGCTTTTGTTTATGCATTACATGAGAGGTAAGTTGCATGTTATAGGGTTGTTTTTTTGAGGGACAGCAATGTAGATTGTCAGACGTATATTGTCAGCCTTCTGAGTTTTTTGTGTTGCCATTTTGGCATTATGAAAGCCGGTCTACTGGGATTTCAATCTTCTAAAGTACACCCCATGTATATACATATATATATATATATATATATATATATATATATATATATATATATATATATATATATATATATATATATATATATATATAAATATATATATATATATATATATATATATATATATATATATATGCTTTGAAGAGAAGGTAGCATTAGATACTGATCCTGAAGTAGATATTGCATTATTAATAAATGAATCCATGATGTTGGGTGCAAACGTAGTGAAGGAAATAAACAACTGATGGCAAAGTAGACTGAAAAAGGTGCTGGGACTAAATGTTAACTTGCATACCTGAAATATGTAGGACGTGCAGATGGAGTATCAAAATAAAAAACTAGGCAATTTAACTAGAACTGCTATTATTATTAACACCTTTGTCATTGACTTCCTTTTTCCCATTTTCTACATAGCGTTGGGGTGTGGGGTCTGCTGTTACCATCTCTCGTAATTCAATGCCAGTACCCTAACTTTTTCAGTACTGATCCCTGACTGTCACAGGTCTTCTCTTGCACAGTCCTCTACCTTTTTGCTGGACTTGCTCATTTCTTATTGCCGTCTTCCTTTCTGACCAAAATCTTCTTCACCAGATCATCTTCTGCTTTTCTAAACATGTGACCAAACCACTGTAATCTGTTCTCTTTGATCTTCCCTGCAATTGGAACTCTTTGGTTTCTGCTCTGATATCCTCATTTCTTCATGTGCCCCACAGTTTGTATCCTACCTCTCATCTCAAGCACTCTCAAGCATTCAGGGTGTATAGGTCACAACACAACAAGGAGAGCCACTGCAGCATTTGGGGTGTATAGGTCACAGCACAACAAGGAGAGCCACTGCAGCATTTGGGGTGTATAGGTCACAACACAACAAGGAGAGCCACTGCAGCATTCGAGGTGTATAGGTCACAACACACAGTTGTAGGAAATGTAGAAACCATGATATTCTGGAAACAGAAAAGCTATGAAACTGCTTACAAACCCCAGGGAATGTGAAACTCATAAACAGTTGTGATGACAAAGTAAAAATAATTGCGTAAATAGACTGCTCCATCAAAAAGATAGTATAATAGCAGTAGCTGTGCTGTACTACAAACTGGAATGAATGTTGAAGCTGAGCTCATTTCTGCAGCTGATTAGTGGCTGCAGCAGATTTTATGTCCATGTTTGCCATTAAGAGCCCATATTTCACCAACTGCCTATTAAAACACAGGCAGAAATTCCTGAAACATATTCCACAGTAGAATGTGCAAACGTCTCCTGCATAGTGTATACTCTCTTTGTCGGAATGTTTACTTTCTGTGGAATTGAACACATGATGACACCAAAACAGAAGCTCTCATGGATAGAATCGAAGGTGTGTGTATGTCAGCATCATGCTGTAGACCAGTATAGTATCAAAGCGTGCTATGAAAGCAGTGATAGAAAAGTTGACTGAAAAATACATTTCATGAGAATGGAACACATGACTGCAGGTCAAAAAATAGGCACATACTTGCCTTTGAACTTTTGCCTTTTCTCAACTTTATAGTATACAGTGCAGTACATTAGCAAGACAAGCCACAAAAGTACTCATAGAAGAAAAGGTGATTTGAAAAAACATTTCAGGGGAACAGAACACATGATAGCTGGACAAAAGAAATTAAATACGTGTTAGAATCAATGCCTTTTCTCAAGCACATATTCTCTAGAATAGTGTCATAGCAAAGTATGTCACAGAAGCACTCACAGCAAAGGTGATTAGAAAATGCACTTCAGGGGAATGAAACACATTATAACAGCATAATAAAAGTACAGTTACCTGCATTTTTTCAAGGGTATTCTATATACCAGGGCAACTGAAGCCACAGAAGAGCATTTACAACAAGGTCTGAATACACACAAGCCATGGAAATTTTAGACCCCTGTGGAAGTGTGACAAACGAACAACATAAAACATCACACTAAATAACAGGGGAGCAGATTAAAACTCATCAGCTGCTGTACACATCACTGCATGAGTACACTGAGCCATGGTGGCTATCATATGCATGCATCATGTTTGTCTCACGTTATACTTCAATGGCACATTATAATGATCTCCATCACAGTGCTACAGCCTAGACCTCCTTGAAATGGAATACCTGCCTACCTAAGCGATATCCAATGCAGCAGCAGCAGATTTTACCATGTAAAACCCCAGAGAAGCATATGATAAGGTTCTACGTGAGAACACATTTCAATGTAATGTTACAAAACAGTGGAATGTAAAACCTCAGAGAAGCATATGATATGGTTCTACGTCAGAACACATGTCAATGTAATGTTACAAAACAGTGGAATGTAAAACCTCAGAGAAGATATGATACGGTTCTACGTCAGAACACATTTCAATGTAATGTTACAAAACAGTGGAATGCAAAACCTCAGAGAAGCATATGATATGGTTCTACGTGAGAACACATTTCAATGTAATGTTACAAAACAGTGGAATGTAAAACCTCAGAGAAGCATATGATAAGGTTCTACGTGAGAACACATTTCAATGTAATGTTACAAAACAGTGGAATGTAAAACCTCAGAGAAGCATATGATAAAGTTCTACGTGAGAACACATTTCAATGTAATGTTACAAAACAGTGGAATGTAAAACCTCAGAGAAGCATATGATACAGTTCTACGTCAGAACACATTTCAATGTAATGTTACAAAACAGTGGAATGTAAAACCTCAGAGAAGCATATGATACGGTTCTATGTCAGAACACATTTCAATGTAATGTTACAAAACAGTGGAATGTAAAACCTCAGAGAAGCATATGATATGGTTCTATGTCAGAACACATTTCAATGTAATGTTACAAAACAGTGGAATGTAAAACCTCAGAGAAGCATATGATACGGTTCTATGTCAGAACACATTTCAATGTAATGTTACAAAACAGTGGAACATTATAGAATGAAAATTGCACACATCATGTAATAATCATGATATCACAATTCTCCCCTTATGTACTGACAATGTACACATCATGTTATGACTAGGCTCGCAGAAGCTGTGACACTGCAAGTATTAATGTCACCTAATGTCAGTATTACCTGGTGTTGCATATCAGTGATCACCTTAGTTTCTTGACATAAGCAGAGTTTTTAGCAGAGCCAAACAAATTTCCTTATAATTTGCCATATGATGTGAGCTGACATTCCTCTGAGCTTAGATAGGGACAGTGAGTTTGCTTTTTGCAATATATCTTGCAAATTACAATGCACATATATGATTTTTCCTTTGGCAAAAGCCTTTTTTGGCCATGTATGTGCTGTGACAAAGTTATAGAATGAGGTTACTTTACTATAGTACATTATTTACTTGAAACTGTGTAATACTGGTAAATGAATTCCTGTTTTCCCAACTCACAGTTACCTGACCTGAGTACTATCTACTGATACCATGGAAGAAGTTATACAACTGTTGTCACAAATCACACATTTGAAGGAATGTTGCCCACAGTGTCTATACGTGAGTAGCAATGAAAATGAGCTGAGTTAAAAAAAGAATACAACACCCAAAGGATCAATACCCCCACCCTCTCAGACTGCACTATCCAAGCAGTGTACCTGACATCATATTTATTCACTTAGTCACGGATGGATGATACACAATGACATTGATGCAATGTGCACCTAATTGGATTTGAACCCCTGTCAGTCTAACTCATAGTCTCTTGACCAGTGTACTATCTATTGATCCCATGAAAGATTTTATGCAACAGCTGTCAGAAATCACACATTTGAAATGATGTTACCAACAGTGTGGAAGACAGAAAAATGAACAATGTTAGATTGCCGTAATCAGAGGGTCACAGCCCTTTGAATGTCTTAATGGCAATGTAAGCATCACAACAGCAGCACAGTGAGCCATGGAATCTATAACAATTTATGTTTAGAACATTATTGCTAGAGATTCTGTTTTACCTCGAGTATGTTCACTTGTGTAATGATCATTGCAGCATTAAAATGATGTCTATTTCTGCAAGACCGATGCAAGGTACACATTACAGGAATGGAAACCATGGCTTTACAATTGATATGCTCCATATCAATGCAGAATCATATGAAGCCTTTTACTGCTATACGGAATGTGTCTAACAACTCACACGTGAACAGAATATTCAAAGTGCATATCACAAAGTCATTGAAATAAAGATTGAACAAGATGGGGGTGTGTGATATGGTAATATATATAATTTAAAGGAATGTGACCCATGCCTTTCACAATCATATTCTCAATTTCAGTGCATTATCCAGTGCTGCAGGTAAGGCTATCTGTATGGGGCATAAGTGAGATGTCGTAGGTAATTGTATGCAATTTGCAGATTGAATTTGAGAAATTAAGATGAAAAGGATTTCAGTTTTAATTAATTTCTTGATATCTGTCTGTAAAAGTAGTACATTTACCTGTAGAATGGAAAAAAGTTGCAGATTGGGAAGAAAATTGTGAAAGAGCTTTGCAGCCTCGGTGGATTAGAACCATGCAGAGCCTGTACTGGAATGAACTCCTTATATCATTAGTACTTGAGCCACAAAATCAGTTACAGAGAGCAAAACCAGCATAGCTTACTTTCATTGATGTCAGAAGGGGTTACGAACTCACACTGATGCTAAGCTCAGGTGCTTGGCCAATGGTAAAGTCTAAGTGTGTGCACAGGAATTTTCTTCATATTTACAGTAAAAGAACTAGCAATCCCCCTGTGCTCAGTGATAACTAGCAATGCTGCTCTATGGCAACTATCATGCAATGTGTGAGTAAAGAAATGGCTAGCTCTGTTTATAAGTCATTTATGGTCATGTTTGTATGCTGTGTTTATCTATTCTTTTTAGTAGCGTTAAGGTTGGAAATTTGAAGAAAGGGCAGTGATGGAAAGGGAAAACAAGCAGAGGGGTAGAACAAAAAATAAGCAATTCAGGAATGATCAGAAGGGAGGCAAAAAGGATGACACCTCCCAATTTCTTTTACAAATAATCTGTTCCTTGCATTAGTTTAGACTTATTTTGAAAAGTATATGTGAGTAATGCGTCAAATTAACACACTTTATTTGATGACCCATTGAACCAAATGAGTAGTGCGCAATAGTCACATATGTGTGAAGGTGAAAGTTATATATGGTTCATGATTTTTTTTGTGGGATAGGTGCCTAGTTTATTTAGTTTTTCTTTTGAAAGTGGAAAGTTAAGGAAGGAAGTCAGTGATGTAAGAAGTAGGAAAAGTGGGAGATTATGTATCAGAGACTGACAGACAAACATAACTGATAGGGTGTGGGGTAACACACGGGGGGGGGCACAATGTTGATGGAAACATCAGACAAATAGAAGGTAGGGAATGACAAAGGATGGAATGTATAACGTGATGGGGTGGTTATAAGGGGGAACACTGTGCTTGGAGATAGAATGGGGTACTCGGAGATGCATTCTCTGGTAGCTTTGACACAGTAGGAAATTACTCCTCCACCTGTGAGCTGTCACTTCTGGGTCTTTCCTTAGTGACTGCAGGCAGAGCTATCAGGAAAATCACTCAATCTATCAATGGCTCATGGTATTAATATGGTCAATGCTGGCATCAATCTTTCTGTCTACTATCTCGCCAATAGCTCTGCTCACTCCTGGCAGGTGACCATATCACCATCTCCACTGGTACTGCTCCCTGTTGGTACCAATGCATCATCACCTTGGTCACAGCAATCAGACACAGGAGGTGCAGGTAGGGCAGTGGGTGTGGAGGCAACTCTGGCAGGGCAGGACCCAGATGAGTTGGGTACCTCTGGTGGTGGTAATGATAACACCGCTGCTGCCACTTGTGGGGTGGATGACAGGCCATGCCAGAGCTGTAAGTTCTGTTCTCTATGGTGCTGCTTATGATAGTAACAGAAATGGAGGAAAAAAAAAAAAAATATATATATATATATATATATATATATATATATATATATGTGTGTGTGTGTGTGTGTGTGTGTGTGTGTATATATATATCTGTCTAGACATATATCTATATATATAGGTTCATAGGTTCATAGGTGTGTACTAGGCTAATGGCCATGGAGCCTTTACAAGCCTAGCCCATAGCATTACCCTGGCATTGTGCCAACCGACCTTAGTTCCCAGAGCCTCTGTCGAGTAGAGCCACTGGAGTGATCCCTGGGGTGAATGTTGTATTTCCCATCCAATCATAGGTTCATAGGTTGGTACTAGGCTATCAGCCCTAGGGCCTATACAAGCCTAGCCATAAAAATTCCCTGGCTATTTCTACCCACTCTATTTACTTCCCTGGACCCCTGTCTAGCAGGGCAACTGATGTGATCCCCGGGCTGAATTTCCTTTCTCCCATCCAATCATCAAGGTTCCTTTTGAAGAGGGCCAAAGAGGCACTCTGCTTGACATGTATAGGCAATCTATTCCAGAGTCTGGGGAGTCTCTGGGTCAGGAACCTATCCTGCTAGCATGTTTTGTTTATTGTGATGACAAGGTTTAGATCCCTGGAGCATGTGGTTCTGAGGGATTGGGATTTCTTTAAGTGCAGCATGTCCAACAGCTCTGGGTTTGACATGGCCTTGTATGTTAAGCAGAGATAGCCTCTGAGTAGATGATATGCGACAGAGTATAGCTGGAGTTTTTTAAGGCGGTCAGCATAGGGCATCTGCTTTAGGCCTGTGATTCTTTTAATGAGGTATTTCTGCGGCCTTTCTAGTTGTTGCAGATGTGTTGAGAGGTACATACCAAACGGAGCATTGTATTCTATAATGGGTCTAATGAAGGATGAGTACAGTGGGACAATGACCTCCTTTTTTCTGGATGAAAAGCCCTTAGTGATGAGGTGTGCCACATAGAAGGATTTCTTGACTGTTGTGGCAATGTGGTTATCGAAGGTGAGACCACTGTCCACCTGTGTCCCTAAGTCTCTTATCACACTTTCAGTGTTTAGTGTACTGCCACCTATATGATAATTCACGGGTACATGTTTTTTCCCAAAGGGGATAACTATACATTTCTTGGCATTGAGCTTCAGCCCATGGCTCTGGCACCAAGCATCTTTCTGTAAGGCCCTTTTGTAGCGTATCCACATCATTTGGGGATTCAGTAATGGCTCCCAGTTTGCAGTCATCTGCAAACTTTGTTAGCCAGAGTCCCTTAATGTTGGCCTGTACTTCAGAGAAGTAGATTCCAAACAAGAGCAGTCCCAGGACTGAACCCTGAAATACTCCACTTGTCACTTGTCTGGAGGTGGATTTGGAGTCGGCTACTTTTACAGTGTGGGTTCTATCAGTAAGCCAGTTAGCAACCCATTGGGTGACATAGGGATTAATGCCCAGCTTAGTAAGTTTATCTATGATTCCAGAGTGGGGGATGTTGTCAAAAGCCTTGGCAAGGTCTAGATAGGCTCTGTGGACCACCTTACCCTTGTCCATGGCTCTGGAGACTGATTCGAAGAAGTTAATCAGGTTCAGGAGACAGGATCGGCCCTTCACGAACCCAAACTGAGTGAGGTTCAGTGTTTGTAGGTTGCCAATGTCTTTGTTTATAAGTTCCATAATAATATGCTCCATGGCCTTGCAGATAAGGCTCGTCAGACTGATGGAACAGTAGTTTCTGGGATCCAAGGTGGTTCCCCCCTTATGGAGTGGGATAACTGTAGCTCTGCACCACTCAGTGGGCACGAAACCAGAGGTGAGGCTATGATTAAACATGACACTTAGGTGAGGTGCCAGTTCATATTGTAGTTCATGTAGTAAACAGCCCAGGATGTCATCTGGTTCCATGGATGCTGTATTCTTAGCTTTGGAGAGTGTGTTTTTTACCTGTGTAGCCATTATTACCAGAATTTGGCAATCTTCCAGTATTGGGATGGGCCACTTAGGGGGTGAGAGGGGGGGTGAAGTTGGCACTGAATCGATCTGCCAGGATATTGGCAATATCCTTGGAATCACTATATTTAATGCCATTCTGTTTTAGCTCAGAGCAGATCTGAGCATTGCCATTTAGATACTTGACATAGTTATAGAATGCCTTGTGGTTGTCTTTGGAATCTTGGGCAATTTTATTTTCGTAACTAGCTTTGGATTTGGATACAAGATTTCTCTTGTAGTGGGCCAGTGAGGTCCTCTGTTTGACATGTATGTGAAGTCTATTCCATATCATGGGCAGGCTCTGGGTTATGAACCTGTGCCTCTAGCACATTCTGTTGATTGTGGTAATGAGGTTGAGGTCTGTGGAGAATGTGGTGCAGAGGGATTGAGATTTCTTTAGATGTAGCATTTCTAACAGAGCTGGGTCAGAAATGGCTTTGTAAGTCAAGCAGAGATCACCTCTTAGTAGGCGACATGAGACAGAGAATAGTTGGAGTTTTTTTAGTATGTCTATATAGGACAAGTGTTTAAGGCCTATGATCCTCTTTGTGAGGTACTTTTACAGCCTCTCCGGTTGTTGCAGGTGTTTAGTGAGGTACATGCCAAATGTGGCATTGTACTCGATGATTGCCCTAATGAGGGAAGAGTAGAGGGAGACAATGACTTCTAAAATAACATATTTAGAGAACAAATTTGGACCGAAAGGTTTGTTTGTTATATTTTGAAAGACATTTTGAAAAATACAACAAGACCGAAGGTCTGTATCCTATCTTGTGCTTGTGGAATACTTTTAAAGAATATATAAAGTTGTTTGAAGAGAAACCTGAGTTGTTTAATACTGATTTCAGCTGTGGAGTTTGGGCTTGATTTTGACTCCAATATTTACAATAACAAATTTTATAATGTATTTTGGTGACTATGTAACATAACAATCATATAATACAATTTGCATTGATATTCACAAACATTAAATCTACATGCCTTGTGCTGGGACTTTGTAGGTAGAAGAATGGTGTATGAGATAGCTAGGGGTAATTTAAGAAATATAATAGAGAGGTATTAGAGGAGATAAGCAAATCTGTGTTAACAGTGAAGTAGTGATGGAAGACTAATCTGGTTATGCTAATCAGAAGTAGGTAAAGTAGTTTAAGAAGTACAACAAAGTGAGGTATTAGAAGGGGAGAAGCGTGATTTATTGTTTTAAAGGGAGGTAAAAGAAAGCTGATAAAAGATGTTAGACATCTATGTCCTACATGAGGTACAGGAATAAAGTCAGGACACAGAGAGGAAGACTTATGGTTAGAAAAGATGAAGGTCTATGATGGACCTGATTAATATAAGAATTTTATTCCAAGTTCTATCTACCAAATTGGAATAGAAACCAGCCTTAGTAGCCCTTTGTGTTTTGTAGATGGTAAGCAGTTGTTAATTATATTATTTTACTAAAGGGGTGATTTGGAACATAGTATTGAAGTAGGGGGCTAATTGCTGGGTAGATGGGGTACAGATGATTTTATGGGTTCAGGTGAAATGAGTATAAGATAGAGAGTGAGGAAGCTCAAGCCAATTAGGAGTTTTTACTGCTAAACAGTGGTGGATCTGGTAAGGTTTGTTGCAAGCAAATCTGGCAGATTTGTTATAGCACTGTTCAAGTTTAGAACTAAGTGAGATTTATAGGTTTATCATGATAGGGATTCGATATAGGAGAAAGGGTAACAGGTAAGAGATAACTAGGGTCACCTTGGCAGACTGTGTAAGGAATTTCTTTGCTCTATGTTGGGCGCCTAGTTTTTGATGGATTTTGTTGATGCTGCTATGGAAATGTAAATCAAATCTAAGATTTTTTATTTTTTTTATTTTATTTTATTTTACATTTGTTAACCGGGCTAATCTAACTTGATATATTTCCATTTTCAGTAGAGGCTCGGGGAGAAAAGCTCCAGTAGTAGCAAATAGAAATTAAAACCAATACTGTTACATAGTAAATGAAAGGATTTCAATAAAAATACAACAAGTAATAGTAAAATAGGTATTTACACTAGAAAAGTGACATACAGTATGAGAAATTATTATACAGTATGATACATGAGGAATTTTAGTACATCAACAGGATAGACTACACACAGTACGTTGATTTGAGTTCACCAGTTACAGTCCTGCTTCCAAGGAGTAAGCAGTAAAGTTTTGGTAAATTTAGCGGGAAGAGGAAATATCAGTGGTGAAAGCAGAAGATGTCAGAGGTGCTGCAGGGGCATAACCAGTGTTTTTTGAGATTTTGTTTAAAGAGAGGCAAGGAAGAAAGTAATGTTAGTTCACTGGGCAGTAGGTTCCAGTTTTTTCCCACTGTGTTGGAAAATGGAGACTCTCCAGCCATGCTGTTAGACTTGCTTATGCTAGCAAGAAGTTTGCTAGAAGAGCGTAGGGAATTTAGATTTCTGTAGGGGATTATGAGATTGGAGAGTATAGGAGTGCTGTTAGGTTGGTAAAATATCTTGTGGGCAATGGTGAGTTGGGAAAATATCAAATGGTTTTGAAGTTCAAGCCAGCCTAGCTGCATTAGATTCAGACAGTGGTGAGTTCTAAAGGGATTGCCAGTGGCAAATCTGGCGATGTTATTATAGGAATTAGCTAGTTTGATAAGATTATTTTTCTTTAGGTTAGTATATATGGGTGAGGTGTACAGAAGAGTTGAGATTAAATGGGAGTGAGCAATCTTGGTTCTGGCTGTTGTAGTTAAGGTTTGATTCTGTATAAGGAGTCTATTTTTCTATTGACTGATTTTATGGTGTTGTTTATATGGCTATCAACATTAAGGTTATTGTCAATACTAATTCCTAACAGTTTAGTGGTAGAGTCGGGGGATATAAGGGTGCCATTATTGGAACTGACTGAGAAATCTATGTGGGAGGACTTACTGGTGGGTGTAAAGAGTAGGAGCTTAGTTTTTTTAGCACTGAGAAGGAGGCAACATTTAGAGAACCATGTCTCTACTATGTTAAATACCTTCTGAGTTAGAGAATGTAGTTCTGATGGGGAGTTTGCTGAACATATTAGCGTAGAATCGTCTGCATATTGAATGCAGGTGGCTTGAGGAATTGCTACATGGAGGTCATTGATTAATAGTAAGACAAGAAGAAGTCCTAGAATAGAGCCCTGAGGGACTCCAAGGGTGACTGGCTGGAGGGATGATATATTATTTTCCCAGAGAACTGCCTGTTGCCTATTGCTGAGGTATGACCTGAACTATTGAACTGAAAGTCAAGGAAAAGGGATTCAAGAATGTTGATAAGAAGGGTGTGGTTTACCATGTCAAAAGCTTTTGAGAGGTCAATAAAGAGTGCAGATGAGAGGTTGTTTTTATTGTGATTTCTATTGATGGCATCTGTAAAGGATAATAGGGCAGTTGTGGTACTATGTGATGGCCTAAAGCCATGCTGGCAGTTAGCTATTATGTTATGTTGAGATAAATAGTTTAATAGTTGACTGTGAATACATTTCTCCATAATTTTTGCTAAGGGTGATAAAAGAGCTATCGGCCGGTAGTTAGAGTAATCATTTGAGTTACCATCTTTGTGTAGGGGGATAATATGGGAGATTTTCCAGATGTCTGGAATGGTTCTCTCCTTAATGGTTCTATTTATGAGGATGGATATAGGATAGGCAATTACTTTGGCTGCTTTTTGCAGGTATTCAGACAGTAGCTGGTGAACAGAAGGAGTACAAGGCTTAAGTTTTTGGATTAATTTGTTGATGAGAGTGGTAGAGATGGGTTGCAAATGGAATGTTAGTAGATAGGCAGGTATGGTGGTAGGAAGACTTGAGTTATCTGGGGTTAGTTGACTGGCTAGCGATTGTATGGTCTCGGTGAAGAAAGTATTGAAGGCACTGGCAGTTTGATGGGGGGTATTTAGATCGGCCCCTAGTGGGGTAGGTGTACGTGAGTGCCCTGGGAGAAGGAGTTTATTGATACTTGACCAGAACTTCTGAGAATTATTTTGGTGAGTTTGCTGTAGTTTACAGTAGTAGTTATTTTTGTCTGTAAGTATTGCATTTTTTGTACTATTTCTCAGCTGCCTAAAATTTTGTTTCTCAGAGATATTTTTGGTAGCTCTCCATTTAGCCCAAGACCTGTTCCTAAGCAAAATTTTCTGTCTGGTTTCTTTAGAAAGCCAGGGGGCTGGTTTGAACTTCATTCTGATAGACCGTTTAGGTGCATGCTTATCAAGGATCGTTAAGAATTTAGAGTTAAGATACATAACAGCCTCTTCAAGTGGGAGAGTTTTTAGAGGGTTCCAGTCACAGGCACTAAGTTCATTCTGGAATAACACTCGGTTAAAGTGTTTGTTGGTATGTGCAATCCTATAAGTGGGGGGGTTTGAAATATCATTTTTTTGCCTTATAATGTAGGTCAAAGTATTATCACTAACATCGTCTGGCAGAGTTCCTACCTTATAAGCTTGTTTCTGTCTATTTATAAGTATCCAATCTAAGGTGCTCTCTTTTTTGTTTGGTTTGTTGATTCTGGTTGTGGAGGTGATTGTTTGACTAAATCCTTGAAGGTTGATATGGGAGATAGAATTAACAGCGTTGACACCTTTCCAGTCAGTATTAAAATCAATTAGTATTATTGCCTCTTGTGGGTAAGTTGAGGACACCCAGCTTAGAATATCCTCTATTGTACTGCTATTATTACCAGGAGGTAGGTAGATACAGATGATATTTAGGAGGTAAGTAGATACAGATGATATATAAAGATTTGCTAGGTTTGATTTGAAATCTGGAGATAAGGACTTCTGCCTTACTATCCTTAGGTGGGTTGTATGGTAAGAAAGAGATCTGAAGTACATCTTTGAATAGAATTGCTACTCCCCCACCCTTACATTTTAAGTGGTCTTGTCTCAATATATTGTATCCTTGGGGAATGATTTCATTGTCCTTAGTTCCTGGTTTTAACCAAGTTTCTATCAGGCAGAAGATGTCAAAGGAGTGAATATATAGAAGGGCATGGAGATGGGCTGATTTGTTATTAATACTGCGGATATTAAGATGTTCTATTAGGAAAGAGTTGGGGAGTTTAGGGTGGGTAACTAGGGTAGTGGGATTGGTTGGGCCAGGGTTAGGGTGGATGTCACCATCCTTTGAGGAGGGATTTCTAAGTTTTAATGCAGGGTTATATATAAAGCTAGTTTGATTTTTCACTTTTACTGTGAGTTTATTGCATTTAATGTGTGAGAGTCTATGGTATTTAGCTAGCAGATAGCTGGGATTGGAAGTGATATTTATCTGACTATGGGAGAGTATAGGAGTGTGTATGGCTGTTTGTTTTGGATAGTAATTAAACTGGTAATAGTACAAGATTGTTGTTGATTGTCATGCCAAGTAGTTTTGTACATGGAGTAACTTCAATCATAGTATTATTTAAGGAAGACATTTTAAAGTATTTTTCATGGAAACGAGATTTTTGAAAAAAGAGAAGTAATTTAGTTTTTTTTGGGAGGGAGTTAGAAGCAGATGATTATGCTGTGGCCAACTTTCAAGAGAGTTAAAGACTTCTTTAATAATTCTCTGAAGATATATTAGGTTGTCAGAAATGCATATTAGGGTAGACTCATCAGCATATTTTATGAAGGAATTTTTTTGAGAACATTTATGTAAATTTTCAGTTGCTATATTAAAGAGTAGAAGGCTGACAATGGAGCCCTGTGGCTCACCAGTATTAACAGGAAGGAAGGGAGAAAATGTGGAGAGCCAATTTACAGACTAGAATAGATTGGTTAAGTAGTTGTTAGACCATAGTAGCGTGGGTTGTGATAGTCTGAGGGAAGACAGCTGGTACAGGAGTTCTCGGTGAGATACTAGATCAATAGAGAGATCAAGGAATACAGACAAGTTTGCCTTCATCTCTGACTTTTTTAATAGTATCTGTGAAAGTTAATAAGGCTATGGTAGTGCTATGGGTGAGTCTAAAACCATGATGTGTGGGATTCTGGAGCCTTTCCTGAAGAATACGTTGAAGAAGGTTCTTGTGAATGCACCTCTCCAGAATTTTTAACAAAGGGAATAATATGACAATAGGTCTGAAACTGGTTAAATTTGATGAGGTTCCTCTTTATGAAGGGGATAATGAAGAATTTTCCCCTACAGAACAGCACATAATTCCTTGATAGATCTGTTCATTAGAAGAGACACAGGACAGGCTATGGAACTGGCAGCCATCTTGAGGTATTCTGTTGGAAGATTATCTACTGAAGATCAGGGTTTCAGTTTAAAAAGTAATTATTTGATGTATGAGGTTGGAATGAGTTTTAGGGTGGAATACGGGGGGAAGTTGCTGTCTCAGGAGAGGCTATGCCAGTATTGTTGGGAAGAAAATCTTTAGTAAGGGCTTTAATGCTTTAAATAGAATGTGTGTTAAACTGAGCAGTTATTTTGGATGGAGGGTTATTTGGGGGAGGATTAAGGCAGTGGATGTTCCAGGGTGGAGTATATTATTAATAGAAGACCAGAATTTTTTAAGGTTGGAAGACAATTTAGTAAGGGGTTACTGAAGTAGATTTTCTTGTGTGCAATAATCTGTATTTAATACAGTTATGTAGTTCTTTAAAGTGTTGTAGGTTTTGGGGAGATCTATATTTTATCCATTCTTTCCAAGCCCTATCCCTTTCATACATTAAGTACAAGCTTTGAGCCAGTAACCAAGAAGTATGGTTATTCTTCATTCTTTTTGCTCTAGTTGGAGCCAGACTATTGAGAGTTATCAGCAAAAGTGAGTTAAATTTGTGTACAGCTTTGTTGAGTTTAACATTTTTCAGGATAGACCAGTTAGAATTCTGTTAAATGCATTAGGGTTAAAATCATTGAGGTTATGGGAAGTTCTGTTATTGCTGCTTTACATGATGGATATTGAGTCTGCTTTCGTATACAGGGAGGTGATCACTGAGAGAAACAGTGAGGGAGGCACTGGTGACATACTTACTGAAATCAGATACCAATATCCAGTTGTGAACTGAGCCACTGTTTTTGCAATAGTTGTAGTGTGTTGGGGAGAAAATTAGTTGAGTCAGTCCAAATGGCTTTAGGGTAGTTAATGGCTATTTTGTACAGATAATCTGTTAATTGAAAGTAATGTCACATAGGATTATCTTTTCATTAGAAATTGTATGTGAGATCCAGTTGACGATGTTTTCTACAGTTGTGCCATTATTGCCTGAGGAATATAGAGTAATATAATACATAATTGCTTATGTTTATTTATTTTAAGATGGGAGAAGAGGAGTTCATCGTTATGGAATTTGGGAAAAGTTTTTTTGTAGGGTAGGATTTCAATACAGTCAGGGTATAGTAAAACTACTCCACCTCCTTTTTTTGAGTTACATCAGCCCCAATGATATTATAACTAGGGAGTGATATTTCAGAGTCAAGTATATGTGGTTTTAGCCAAGTTTCAGTTATGATAAGAATATCTGGTGTATTATGAAAGATTCAAGATTGGAGTTCTGAAATTTTATAATAGATGCCATGAAGATTTCAAGAAATTAATTTAAGCTGTTTGGGTGAGTTTGAAATAGGCGGGTTCAATTTTGATGGTGGCAGGTGATGTTTTACTTTGCAGTTGGTTCACCAGGTTTGATTTTTATCTTCATAGCTTCGTAGGTAGGTACTATGCTAGCTGCCTTACTGGGTTATTGTAAGTCTATCCAATTTCATAAAGGTAAGAAACAAACCCTGCACCTGGTGTCCATGATGTAAACATCTTAACTATTATGCCAGCTCTTCCACCAGGGCATTGGAATTAATTTTATCTTTAATCCATAAATCTGCATTTTTTTGTTGTAACCAATTCCTTAAATTCTGTGCATTTCACAATCTACTGCTTCAGTGTACACTGGTATACATTTTGTAGTATTTTTATTTTTCTGTAAAATCTTGTTACAGAAGCCTAAAACAACATGCAACCCATGGCATGTCCATACCTAGTATGGAACTTTTGCTCACTGCTGTAAGCTTTGACCCTTCAATTCTTGAAATAGCTGCACTCGTGTCCTCTAGCAGACGTCTGTTTGTAACTGAAATTGATGTATCTTTATTTATCAGTACTTTATTCCATAATTTCTTTTTTGTAAACAATGAAATATTGCCATTTTTCTCAACCTTAAACAATGATAGATAATCTGGTTTGGTGCTGGACTGCCACACCCTTTACAGTTAAGCTGAAAATCATTTTTCATAGAAGTAGCAACAACACTGACTTAACTATGGTATGTATTTCTTCTTTATTTTGCACCAGTAACATTACTTGAGGTAAGGCATGTATTCTTCTTTATTTTTCCCTGAAGTCTGCATATCATTTATGCTGGTGTTTACTTTATCAAACTGATCAAAATCTGCTCTCTAATCACACTTATCCCCCCTCAGAATTTATTGTGTTTTGTCTGGAGATCTGCATGTTACATATACTGTGTTGACATCTATATCTGTAATACTGTGACTTAATTCTGTATTATGAATTACATGTAAACTAAAATTCATTACATTCTGAACATCTATATTTGAAATAACATGAACTGGAGAAATTCCAATTCTTTACTTTCTGTTTGGTCTGGAAATCTGCATGTTATGTACACTGACTGTGTTTACATCTCTATCTGCAATACTACAACTTAACTCTGCATTTTGAATTACATGTTATGTAGCATTTACACTGATTTCTGAAGACTGTAAGCAGGAATTTGTGTTAGGAGGGAGGGTGGCCTAATGGATGGGAGGATGGCCTAATGGTTAAGGTGTTTCCTTTACCAACACAAGGTGCAGGGTTTAAGCCTCACAAGGAATAATTGGCTAGGCTTACAATGGCTCGCAAGGGCAGTTAACCTAGTACTAACCTATGAACCTATTTATTTGAGTCTGAAACCATAATGATAGAAGATGGCTCATTCTGAAAATGATGAGGAAAGTGTGTCCATTGTAGTCTGCTTCTGTGATTTAACCCTTTTGTGTCTAGAAAGATTGAACTTTTTGAAATAATAACCTTGAAGTTTAAATGAACATTTCTGGAACACATTTGTTTAGACTGCTTTACCCAGTTTTTTACTTTAAACCACACATTTAATTGTGCCTTTACTGTAGAAGTACTGGTTGACATATTGATACAATTTACATTTACTAATGTATTTAAATTTTTCTGAGATTTACTGCCTGGCTCAGCTAGAAAATGCTTTCTAACAAAAAGTAATGCTCACATAAGGAAAGTTAACCTTGCTTTAAGAATGTGGCCTGGCATTCCATAGGTTCATAGGTTCATAGATTCACAGGTTCATAGGTGTTTACTAGGCTAATGACCACAAGGACCTCATTAAACCTAGCCATTCATCCCAAATCTCTGACAAGTTCTGATACCACTGATAAGTGTATCCCATGCTTCAAGATGGCAGTGGCTCATATGACAGCAACCTCTCTGGCTCTGAATATGTGTTTTGTGTTTTATGTTGGATATTTGTAGGGTTCATTGAACTGTCATCTGCATGAGAGTCTGTTCTGACTCGGGATGGCGTGCAGTTTGCCTGCAGCTGTGGTTCCTGTTGAATCGCTGTATTTTGCTGTGTTTGGAGACCATTGTGCTGGTCCCGACCATTCAGGCCTTCAGATTGATGAGTTACACTGAATGCAGTTGCAGAGGCCCAATTTTTATCTATACTGTGATTGGATCCTTTTTGTTGGTCAGAGGGACCGGACTGATTTCTGGGTCATTTCTGGTGTTGCAATGATGTTGGCGATGGAATGGTGTCAGCATGGATGGTGAAGATTGTGGTGTTGGAAGGATATTGGAGCTGGAATGTTGGCAGCATGGATACTGGTATGGCTGTTCAGGCCTTTAAGAGCTGACAGTTGTGCTAATACTCATTGGTCTGGTTATGGTCATTCAGGCCATTGGATGGAGAGTTGCATGGAGTGAGGATGATGAGGACATGATTGTTGTTCCCTGATGTTGCTTTACTGGGGCAGAGTTTGGCTTTTGTCAGTTGGAGGGAACTAGACTGGACTTGAGAGATTGCTAGTGTAGAAGATGAGGTTGGAGGCAGTTGTGGATGGTGAAGCTTATAATCACTGACCATGATAGTTGATCTGTTCATGGCTATTCAGGCTTTCAGGTGGCAGAATGTCTTCCAGTTATTTTGGATTGGTTTCTGGATCTGAATTATTAAATCTGAACCTTTGAGCTCTGTTGGTATGACTGGGACTTGGAATGGTGGAAGTAAGGTGGGTGTGGATTGCCTTAGTCATTGATATCACTACCATACATGAACTGAGACTGGTGATGCAGATTCTAAGTGCTTTTGGTCTCTGTTGTTTTGTATGTGTTTATTGTTTCTCTGCTCCTGTTTACATTTTTATGTTTATGTTTATTTCTATGTTTATGTTCATACATGAGCTTGGAGAAACTTAATTTCATTCAGTTGTGCACTTTTTGTATAATTTTAATGATAATAAGGTTTTACTTAACTAGACTTGACTTGAGGCATAAGTACGGGTTTGGGAGATGAACATTTACAAGAAGGAGCCTGGGAGATGAGCCATTTACAGGTTGTCTATGTCCATTAGAGACATAGGTGCCAAACCAGGGATGACTTTCCTGTCCCCCATCCAATTGTCCAAGTTGCACTTGAATTAAGTTAGGGAGGAACTCTGCTTCATGTGGATGGGGAGCCTATTCCATAGATGTGGTAGTTTCTGGGATATATACCTGTTTCTCCAGCAGGTCCTATTTTTTCGCACAGGCAAGGTTTACGTCATTAGAATGGGTATTTCTGGTGCTGTTTGTTTTGTGGATATGCAGTAGGTCCATCAGAGTGGGATCTGATAATGTCCTGTATGCCAGGCATAGCTCTCCCCTCAAAAGCCTGTAGGAGACAGAATACAGGGATGGAGCATTGAAGTGGTCTGCAAAGGGGGCACTGAACTCAATGATAGGTCTGATGAATGCTGAATACAGTATAACAATGACTTCTTTGAAAGTAGATACCATACCTTTGTTTAGAACATAGAATGATTTCCTCACTACTGCAGAAACATGATAGTCAAAGGCTGGATTACTATCTATGTGTGTCCTTAAGTCCTTGACTACTGTATCAACTCTAAAGGGTGTGTTGTCAATATGATAGTTACCAGGGGTGGATGATTTCCCAAAGGATACAATTATGCATTTCTTGGCATTTAGGTTTAGTCCATGACTCTGACACAAGCTGTTTGTCTGTGTCAGCATCTCCTGGAGAATATTTGTGTCATCGTGGGATGCAATGCCAGTTCCTAATTTGCAATCATCTGCAAATTTAGTCAGCCAGAGACCACTGACATTGGCCTTGACTGAAGAGATGTAAATGCCAAAAAGGGCTGGTCCAAGAACTGATCCCTGAGGGACTCCACTTGTGACTGGGTGCTTTGTAGTGGTGGACTCGCCAATTCTAACTTCCTGGATCCTGTCTGTGAGCCAGTTGGCTATCCACCGGGTGACCTATGAGTTTGTACCTAAGCTCTTGAGGTTTTCATCAATGCCTGAGTGGGGTATTGTGTCAAATGCCTTGGCCAGGTCAAGGTAGGCAGCGTAAGCCATTTTTCCCTCACCCTTTGCTTTGGTTATCTTCTCAAAGAAGTCCACCCCATTCAGTAAGCATGATCTGCTCTTGACAAAACCAAACTAGATTGGGTCCAGTGTCTGGAAGTTTACTATATCTGTATTGATCATTTCCATGATAATTATTTTCATGGCTTTACATGTAAGATCAGTGAGACTTATGGGTCTGTAGTTTCCAGGGTCTGTAGATGGCCCACCTTTGTGCAGAGGGATGACTGTTGCTGTTCTCCATTCATAAGGCACGAAGCCCATTTGGATGCTAGAATTAAATAGTAATTCCAGACGCCATGATAGGTCATGTTTCATGCTATTTAGAAAGCATCATGGGATATTGTCTGGGCCCATTGATGCAGTGTTCTTGGCCTTAGAGAGAGCATTAATGGCCTGTTCCCTAGTGATAGTAGGGGGAGTTATATTTTAATGGCCTGTTCCCTAGTGATAGTAGGGGGAGTTATATTTTATGGTAATTCCTGAGGGAAGGTTAAGGGGGAGAGAGGGGTAAAATCAGTGCTGAATTTATCAGCCAGGCTTGCTATATCCTCTGGCTCATTATAGGTGGTTCCATTTACAATGAGTTCTGCACACAATTGTGTATTGCTTTTGAGGCTCCGGACATAGCTAAAGAATGCTTCACGGTTGTCCTTGGCCTGGGAGGTCAAACTTCCCTCAGATTGGATTTGGTAGACTTTATTTGTCCTCTGAGTTGTTTGTTTAGTTTGATGAGAGTGCTTTTATCCTGGTGCAGCACCCAGCTTTCTAAACTTCTTAAATCTGTGGGATTACATTGGAAACTTGACAGAATGTTGCCTGCTTTGGAGATAGTGAAGTTTTTTGATAGGTTCCTGTTAACTGAATAATGTCCTTTACAGTGTTACCTTGAGTAGTCTGAATTTTTTTGAGACCTTACGTTGAAGGTTGTGCATCAGGGCTGGTAACTCGGCACGTAAAAATCCACTACCAAACATTAGCGGACCGGAGTTCCGCTGTGGTGACCCATAAGCCGAAAGTTGCAACAACTGTAGATTTTCTGAAACTACTGTTGCTCTATAGGATACATGAAATCTGACTGCTAATGCATGGTTGTTATGGGGTTTTGGAACTTGTAATTGTAAACACTGTCCCTCCATCAATGATGGCTCACTATTGTAAGAATTGATATGACTGTAGAATACTGGTATGAACTGGAAATAACTGGAAGAAATTGGAATAAGACTGGAATGAATGTCTTTATCTGTTAATTACCCAGAACTTTGCTGAATGGGTACCAACCTCTCCTTTATGTGCCAAGTCTTTTTGTACCTTTCACAATAAAGTAAGAAAACACTGTAGTTCAGTTAAGAATGCTTTGCTATGTACAGTGGAGGAAGATGTCAACAGTATCCGAATACTGTCTCCACCAATAACAGTGCTGATAAACTGAAATAGACTGTAGCTTCTGCACTCATATTCTTCATATGCATTTCCTCCTGACTAGTATAATTAATATTTTGGAATGCTGGATATTTGACCTGAATTCTGTACTCATACCGTATTGCAATGACTTTCTACATGTCAGTCCAAATAAACTAGCTCAACTAACCTATGTCTGAAGTATTTCGTAATAATCTCCATGCCTCTTTAGCTTGGTTCCAAAGCCTTGTACTATACAAACAAAATGACTTTGTACTGAAATGTATGCACATTCTGTTCTTGTCAGTATTCTTGACCAAAGGTTATTTTCACTGATTGAAAATGCATTCACTGAAACTGTGTGCAAACTGTGAAGACCTATTTTATAATGGCTGCATTTCCAGACCTATGCAAAGAGAAGATTGCATTTTTGTACACTTAAATATACCTGATCTTACAATCATTGAAATGAGTTAAATACATTTAAGATCATTTAAGGCAGCTGCTTGAGTCGTATCACTTGCTTGAATCTCTCTGAAAAAGGTAGCAAGAGCCCATAGACTGACAAAATTGAATGTGTCTTTAACAGATCTAAGAGAAAGTTAGGTTTACAGGCTCTTAGGCTCATAGATTCATAAGTATTTACTAGGCTTTTGCTCTGTAGGATGTAAAGGAAGATATGCTGGGACATTTACATATTTCCCCTATCCATGAGAGCTAGGGGTGATAAACTGGGAGGGGGGGGTGGATTTGTGGTTACCCATCCATTCATCCAAATTACATTTCAGTGAGAAATAAAAGTACTTTGATTTATGCAGCCTGGAAGACAATTCCACAGAAGCAGTATGCTCTGTGATATATACCCATCCCTCCAACATGTTCGACTGATTGTATAAAAGATTAAGATCTCGAGTGGGTGTTTATGGTAACAGACTTATGAATGTGTAATATGTCTGACAGAACACAGTCTGTTGTGGCTCTATATGCAAGGCACATGTCGCATTTCAGTAGCCTGCATGAGAGTTAGTAGAGAGATAAGGTTTTCAGGTGGTCTGCATAGTTTTTACAATTTAGGCCCTTTATATTTTTAGTGAGAAAGTGTTTTTGTCATTCTAGATGTGCTAAGTGTTTAGACAGTTACATGCTAAAAGGGACACATACTCAATTATCAGCCTAATGAGGGACAAGCACAGTGGAATGACCCCATTCCAGGATCTCAGGGTAATACCCTTAGATATAAGTTGTGTGATAAAAAAGACTTTCTTATTATAGTGTATATATGTGATCAAAGGACAGTTCTTTGTCAATATAAGTTCCTAGATCCCTGTCTACAGTATCAGTTTTCAGGGACATGTTGTTAATGTGACAGTTACATGAGGAGTAATACTTACCAAACAATAGTTATAGACTTCATATAATTTAGTTTTAATCCATGGTTTTGACAGCAGTTATTTGTTTTATCTTGGAATCTTCTGGTGAGTTTGATGGCACCGAGTTTACAGTCATCTGCAAAGCAGTTATTTGTTTTATCTTGGAGTCTTCTGGTGAGTTTATGATGGCACAGAGTTTACAGTCATCTGCAAACCTGGTCAGCCACAAACTCTTAACACTAACTTTGACCTCTGAGAAGTAAATGTCAAAGAGGAGTGTCTCAAGTACTGAATGCTGGGGTACACTGCTAGAGACACGTCTTTTGGAAGCGGTACAGTGCCCATCCTAATTTCTTGGTTTCTAATTGTGAGCCAATGCACTATTCAACAGATGCATAGGTTCATAGATTTGTACTAGGCTATATGCCCTTGTAGGCCATTTTAAGCTTAGCCAAATTTCCCAGTCCAAAATACTCAAACCCTGTACAACGTGTCTGGGAGTTAAATACCTTAACAATTATGCCATCCTCCAACCTCCAGCGAGTTACAAAGGTATATACTTTTATTTTTTCTCCTTTTTAATTTCATCAAGTCATTTTGGTTTCTAATACCATGACAGAAATGGACCCCATTCCTAAGTCAAAGTATGATTAAAGTTCATGAAATTAGTACTGTTTAAATCTTTGATGTTAGTCAGAAGTGCTTGGTCAACTGAATGGGGAACCAGAAACTCACCCCCTGATTTTCACCTGTGTCTCTAATGGACACAGGCAGCCTGTAAAGGTTTCATCTCCCAGGCCCCTACCTGCAAATGCTTCATTTTACTTGCCTCTGCTTACACTAACAAGCATACCAGAACTTGCCAGAGGCTTGGGATCTATGGCTAGACTTAAATGTCCAGTGGCCGTTAGCCTAGTGCACACCTGTGAACCTAGAATATGATTAAACAGTGGTCCAATTTGACCATGGAGGAAGTTGTTACTTATTAAGAGAAAAGCTGCCACATATTGTTAACAATCAAATCTAGGACTTTATCACCTCTGATTGTGATTTGAACTGACTACTCCAGGACATTTGCATACAAGTTGAGAAATCTCTGGGCATGCATATTTGAGGATATATATGTTTCTTAGTTTATGGATGGGTAGTTGAAATCTCCTAGGAAAAGTTCTTTGGTTTAATACTTAGGGACTCCATACTAGTGCAGTGGGAGGTATGGACCAAAGGGGATATAGAGGGTGTCCCATGGTTAACTATGGCATGATGAGGGGTTTTGTTAATATTAAGTTGGATGTGGAGGTTCCACGCCATTATCTTGTTTAAGAAATATGGAGACACCACCACCTTCAGTGCCTGTGAATGTGCGAAAAGCACTGAAACCCTGCACTGATGGAGTGCTTTCAATGGTCTTGACAGAGTTCTCTGTGATGAAGCATATATCAGTGCTTTTCTTGGTAAGGACTGCTTGTTGGGAGTGATTTTTTTAAGGCTCCTAGTGCTGAAAAGCATTACCTTAATGTTATCCAGATTCTGTTTAATTAGTTAGTATGTTGGAGGCTGTAAGAGATTGATATTGCCTAAAAGAGGCACTATGGGTTTGGACAATTATTTAGCTAATATATGAAAGCCTTTTGGGTCGAGGTACAGGCCATCCATGGGAAAGCTGTTGGGATTGTCTACCATATTTTCCTAGGCTGATATATTTTTTACCCCATTTGAATGACACCAGAAGATAAGCCAGTTGCTGAAATCTGTAATCTTTTGTTCTTATTGTGGCATCATTCTTGGGAATGGTGAAATGCTGTCCATGGTTCATAACAGTCTCAAAACATATTCCGAGAATACCATACTGTCTCTCTTCATATAGTCTCTTTTTAACTTATCCAAATTTTTTGGGTTTCAAATACCATGATGGAAATGGATCCCATTCCTAAGTCAAAGCATAATTAAAATTCATAAAATTAGTATTGTTTCAATCTTTGATGTCAACTAGAAGTGCTCTTTGCAGCACCCACAATGTGCCCAGCAATGACTCTTTCTGCAATTTGTATGGAGTTAGATGTATTGGTAACATATCTAAATACGATTTTAGATTTTTTTTTTAAGACCCATTGCTCCAACTACTACTATTGAAACTGTTCGGGTATTTTTTTTCCAAATTGCTCCCATTTTTGTCTGCAACTCCTGATATTTTATGACTTTGTGTCTCTCTGTATGCTAGGCACTCTAGTTCTGTCTTCTTTTCATGGACCACTATATCTGGTTTTCTCACATCTGTCTTTTGAACTGTTGGTAATGGGTGATCCCATGTGATATAGATGTCATCATTTTCTATAATGCTTTGTGGCTCATGTTTCCAGTGTTTTTCAGCTACTTCAATATTATAATGTTTCCACAATCCCCAGTGCAACAGAATTGCCACATTATTATGCCTTTCAGTATACAGTCCTTCTGCCATTAGTAAATCACAACCAGCAAAACAATGTGCAGCTGTTTCCAATTATGTATTCAACTCAGCTATGCTCCTTGTGGTGTCCTGCAGTACTACAAGCAGCAGAGAGACAAAGAGAGACTTTCAACTGATTTAAGTATTTTTTTGTATTTTTCTCCTGCGACTGCTAGTTTTCGCCTAAAACGTGATCTACTAGCATTTCTGTACTCTAAAAAGCTATTTTCTGCTGAAATACTTGCTTTTTTTGCTGTTTGCACTTTCAAAGTCATTTAAAGTCATTTTCTGTGTTAAAAGCATCTGTTTCACTGTTGTAGGCTACACACTCAAGCGTGCTAGCCTGTTTAAAGCATTTAAAGTGTTTTTGTGTAGTGTACTGTTGTATCTGTAAAAAAAAAAAATTATTGTTTCCCGCCTTTTCTAAGCTAGTCTAGTCCTGTTTTTAGGTTCTGCTGATTTTAGGGCTGTGGTACAAGTTCCTGTGTTGCCCATAACCTTACTTGAATAGGAGGAAGTTTCTCTGTTCACCGGTGAGAGTGGGGAGCTTTGAACAGCCTATCTGTCCCCGGAGGAGTGATCTCAGCTCAGCAACTAGTAGTTTATTGGCAGTTTTGGGCTAATTTCTATCTCTTTCATCTACCTACCTTAAAAACCCGCATTTGCGCGGTTTTGCGTGGTTTTGCGCATTGTGCACCTCTGCACAGCACCGTTTAGCTAAGATTAAACTATTCCCGGATCCACAAAGTCTGCTCTTCAATTTTTCCCTTGGAACCAGTCAAACTTTCAATTTAAGCACTCTAAACGGTTTCTTTTAAGTCCAGCACTTGCCCAAATCTCCTAGTAAGCACTAATAAACGCTAGCACTACCCCCCTGTACTATACAGAAGTACAGGGCTCTCTATTCATTCCTAACCCAGACAATCAGTAAAACTTCACTTTATCTGTGCAGGCATGTCCAAAGGGCAGTTTCAGGTGTACTCTCCAGTCCAGCTGGTGAATCTGGGCATTTTGAGGCAATGCCACAATTGCCTTATGTACACAGACAACCCTCTCCTCCTTCCAACAAATACAAATGTATGTGAGAGATGCAACTTTACAGCCAGAATGGAGGCCAAGCTCTCTCAACCCAAGACTGGAACAGTCAATCATGAGGAGAAGGGAAACACTTGCACCACACTGCAAGTCTCATCTCACATAGACCAATCATATTGGCGCCGGCCAATAACACACATAAGTACACAAAAACATACTCGGAGGCTCTAAATAGAAATCTGCTAAGCAGCAGAGACCTCCAAAGCAGACATCCAAACAACCTCCACCCCCCAACAACAACCACAAAACACATACTTCACAAAGTCAGTGTAACACGCAATCATAGCCCTTAAGGCTAAACAACACAACCAATACACTAGTAATAGGAGACTCTATTGTCAGGCAAACTGACATCCCTCTCACTAGACTGAACAAGGAGAAGGTAACTGTAAGCTGCCTGTCGGGTGCCAGGATCCGCCACATAACACAAGCACTAAGGTCACTCCATAACAGGTACAAATATGACTCTGTTATTGTCCATGTTGGTGTGAACGACCTGAGACGTACCTCCCTGGACTAGATGAAAAGAGACATAGAGGAGCTCTCTGATCATGTAGCCCAGGCCGGTATGACCCTGACCTTGAGTAGCATCTTGTCCTCACCAAGAATGATGCCACAGTATAAAGATAAAATGATCGATTTTAACAATTGGCTTAGCTTTTGGTGTCATTCAAAGGGGATTCAGTGTTTGTCAGCCTGGGATGACATGCAAGACAAGCCATGTTGCTTCACAAGAGATGGCTTGCACCTGTCGCCCTTGGGCTTTTGAATACTGGCCAAGGCTCTTGCCACCCACATAGTGCCTTTTTTTAGGCAAGGCTCAAAAGACAAACCCACCTCAGTAAACAACACAAGCAACAAAAAACTGAGGGTAATGCTACTCAGTGCCAGAAGTCTAAACCTCAAAATGCACACACTCGAGGCACTCCACAGCAAGGAGGGAATTGATTTATGTGCAGTAACAGAAACCTGGTTCAAGGCTCCAGAGAGCACCTCAGCACTACCAGGCTATAATTCATACCATACATTTCGGCCCCAGCACCCGGACCGAAATACAAAAGGCGGTGGTGTATCCATCTTCATCAAGGATTCCCACTCCTCCAGGCTTGTAGCACAGCACGAGGCCTCGGAGACCATCCATGTGCAATTAACAGTGGGCAAAACTGCCTTTCAGTTTGTAGCCTGCTACAGATCACCCACCTTGTCTCAAGACCCTCACTCAGCATTCCTAAGAACACTGGAAAATATGAAGATCCTACCCAAAACCATGATATTGGGTGATTTCAACTACCCAAACATAGACTGGAAAAACTACTCAAGTACAAACTCCTTTGCCCGATTCTTTCTAGAGTTTATAAACTCAAACACCCTGAAACAACTGGCTACCACTCCCATGAGAGGTGACAACATATTGGACTTGATCATCACCAATATGGTTGACCAGTGTTCCACATCAGAGGTAAACCCATCGCTGGTAAGATCAGATCATAAACTAATCACACTAGACATCCACAACCCGACCCCACCCCCAGTGAAGGAAACAACTGTAAAAACCTTTCAAAAGCAAACTTCACACTTCTCAAGACCAAGGTGGAAAGTTTCAAAGCCCCACTGCTAAAGGATAATGCTGCCCAAACCACAGAATCCTTCACAAATGCATTCTATGTGCACCTAGAGGAATGCATGGATCGAGCCATCCCAAGTAAAACAAAGACTCGCTCCTCCAAAATGAGGAAACCAGTCTGGTGGACCCCAGCCATAAAGAAGCTCTACAACAGAAGGAGAAAACTACTACATGATAGAGCAAAATCCCAAAAAGGAAAGGCATCCCTAATCAGTACCAGCAAGAAACTACGATCCCTCATAAAATCATCCAAGGCCAACTTCGAGAGAAAAATTGCCAAAGACGCTAAAGATAATCACAAAGCCTTCTTTAGCTATGTCAAGAATCTAGGTGGCAGCACTCAGATCTGCTCTGAGCTAGTGCAAAATGACAAAAAATACACTGAACCAACAGACATTGCCAACATCCTGGCTGACAGGTTCAGTGCAAACTTTATGCCCTCCTCACCCCTAAAGGGCACATGTCCATTCCAGAAGATTGTAGAGCCCCAGACATCACAGACACTCAGGTGAAAACAGCCCTTTCCAAAGCCAAGAACACAGCATCAGTGGGACCGGATGGCATCCCAGGCTGCGTCCTACACGAGCTCCAAAAGGAACTAACCCCTCACCTAAACTCACTGTTCAAGCTTAGCCTCAACACAGGCTATGTACCCAAAGAATGGTGTACAGCAACAGTTATCCCACTCCACAAAGGTGGTACAACAATGGATCCTGGGAACTATTGCCCTATAAGCCTGACAAGCTTGGTCTGCAAAGCCATGGAGCGCATCATCATGGAACTCATTAACAAAGACATTGGGAACCTCCAGACATTGGACCCTACCCAATTCGGCTTTGTTAAAGGCAGATCATGCCTCCTAAACCTGGTTGATTTGTTTGAAACTGTTACCAAGGCCATAGATGAGGGAAAGGTAGTCCACACAACCTACCTGGACCTTGCAAAGGCTTTCAACACCATTCCCCATTCTGGCATTATAGAAAAGCTTGCCAGCTTGAACATTAACCCCTATGTCATGAGATGGGTTGCAAACTGGCTCATGGATAGAACTCACATGGTCAGAGTTGCGGGTGCTATGTCCGACTCTGAACCAGTTACAAGGGGAGTCCCTCAGAGCTCAGTCCTGGGACCCCTCCTGTTCGGTATATACTTCTCTGAGGTACAGGCAAGCACGGAAGGACTATGGCTGACCAAGTTAACAGATGATTGCAAACTGGGGGCAATAATCGACTCCCCGGCTGACACAGACATTCTCCAGAAGGGTCTCACGGAGACAAATACCTGGTGTCAGAATCATGGACTTAAGCTAAATGCCAAAAAGTGAATAGTCATTCCCTTTGGGAAAAATAAAGTGCCCACAAACTATCACATAGGAGGTAATCCACTAAGTACGGAAGATGTAGTTAGGGACTTAGGGATCCAAGTAGATAGCAACCTCTCCTTTGATAACCACATTGCCAAAGTGGTTAGAAAATCCTTCTATGTAGCCCACCTAATCACAAAAGGATTTGCATCTAGATCAAGAGAGGTTATTGCACCCCTCTACTCATCACTCATCAGGCCCATAATAGAGTACAATGCCCTATTTGGGATGTACCTTACTCATCACCTGCAACAGCTGGAAAGACCGCAAAAGAACCTCACCAAGAGAATCATGGGCCTCAAACAGATGCCCTATGCAGCCCGGCTAAAGAAACTCCATCTTTACTCGGTTGCTTACCGCCTCCTCAGATGAGACCTCTGCCTTACGTACAGGCCATGTCAAACCCTGAATTAATGGACATGCTCCACCTAAGGAAAACCAAATCTCTTAGAGCCACACACTCTTGGGATTTAAACCTCAGCACAACAATAAATAGGACATGCTGGAGGGATAGATTCCTGTCCCAGAGACTTCCTTTGCTCTGGAATAGAATCCCAATCTGTGTTAGGCAGAGCCCCTCACTGACTCTCTTCAAGAGAAATCCTGATGAGTAGATGGGAAATCGTAAATATACACCTGGGATCACATTAGTAGCCCTGCTGGCAGAGGCCCAGGAAACTATTCTAAAAGGGAGGCGAAAGCCAATACATTCTGGCTAGGCTTATAAATGCCCTTGGGCAGATAGCCTAGTACCTACCTATGAACCTATGTTTTACAAAACCATGTTCAATAGACTTTGTGAACCAATGTGTGTGTAGCTCACTGTCTTGGGCCACCAAAATTAACCTTTCATCTTTTGGTCTGAATTCATCTCTCCTTAAACATTCCTGTGCTTGATCCTGATCAAAATGAGATTCTTCCAGGAATTTTCTATACTTGCAACTATATGTAGTTTCCAGTTTCTTGCCATCTCATCTGATCCTTCACCTTATATTCTTGCTTTTGTTTTTTGGCACATTCATTTGTTGCCTGATTTTTATCTACTTCTGGTTTGATTTCCATTCTGGCTTGATGCCAAGATGATTCTGCTAGACTAAAACTGGAAGTCATCTTAGATTTATTCTCCTCATGTTTCAAAACATTCACTATGCTTGGGTCTTGTGAGTTCAGCAGATATGCAAGTAGTCCCACAATTGCAGATCTATGCATGCAATCAATTTCAAGGAGGCCCATACTCCTTCGAAATGGGGAATATATAATCTTTGTATAAATCATATGATGAGCATGAAGCATCCTTTTTGTTTTCCTGTCTAATCTATCCTACACCTTCTGGGGCCAGTCAATCATTCCAAAACTGAAAGTTAGGGCAGGAAGAGCAAATTGGTTTATCGCTTGAATTTTGTTCCTAGATGTCAAGACTGTTTTCAGGATTAATTTAAGTCTTCTAAAATATTCCTTACTAAGTTTTATTCACATTTGTTCATGTTTAATTGTTGATCCTTCATCAGTTCCCAAATATTTATACACTCCCTCTTGCTCAAGTTCATTTATATGCCATTCTTGTCCCAAAATGATGTTTTCTTGATGCTGGAGCTTTCTTTCTTTAAAGGTTGCTTTTGCACATTTGTAAAGATCAAATGGCAATCTTATATCATCTGAAAAAGTTTTGACTACTTGCAGTTGTGCTTTCAGTTGCTCATCTGATGAGCTATACATTTTAAATCATCAACAAAGAGGAGATGAGAAGTCTTTACACTTTGTTGCTTTCTGGGAGAAAAAATATAGCCATGGCCTAATCTGTTAACCAGACAGGTTAATGGGTTAAGGGCAAGGCATAAGAGCAACAGTGACAAAGATTCACCCTGGAATATCCCTGTGACAACCCACCACTGGACCAGTAATCAATGAGCCTCAATCCTTACCACTGGCACCTGTGGTGGGGACATTCACTGGGTAGATAACAGGTACACAAAGTATTTTTCGATGCAGCTCTATGCACCAAGTGCAGTTTCCCACAAGAACACAGAGAGACCACAATCAGTCCAGGGCTAGTTTCTTCCTCTTCCTCCAGATCCCCAGTAAGACTCACCACTGGCACAGTACAGAGTTGAGATCTCAGCTGAGTGGCCAAGCCAGGAGCTCCAGCACCCTCTCTGTCCAAACAGTGCTTTGTGTCCCTGCTCAAGTAGCTGACACACATTTTCTTTGAGGTTTGATTTACACACACACACACACACACACACACACACACACACACACACACACACCTGAGAAAGGCTGACACAGGTTTACTAGCTATGCCTCAATCTAGTAGTTACCACTGCCACTGTCAGTCCTTATCAACTACTTTGACCCTTAACAACGGGT
The DNA here is from genome assembly GCF_019279795.1 of Protopterus annectens. Taxonomy (NCBI): domain Eukaryota; kingdom Metazoa; phylum Chordata; order Ceratodontiformes; family Protopteridae; genus Protopterus; species Protopterus annectens. The sequence goes on along the minus strand of NC_056726.1, from coordinate 1,016,647,972 downwards.
GTCCAATTTTACTGTGTAATATTAATGCTAACACAAAGGGTAGTTTGACCATGAGCAATGCTATTAGAAGTGGCCCACACAGTGTAACCAAATAAATATGCAAAACTTAAATATCTCTACACATCTACTAAGATAGGATATAATCTGTTGTGGTAGTTTGATACCCTTATTGTCTCCAGACAGCTTACTGGTGGCATTCTGCATCCCCACTTACTGGGTCTCCCATCTTTTGTTCTCCACCTTACCTAAATGGGCATCTATATGCTACACGGCCTCACTGGTAACATTTAAAACATTTAACCCTTGGTGCTGACCATGTACCTGAACTAGTGGCTTCCACTGCTATTTGCGGACTTTGTTGGGGCCGTTTAAACTTCACACCATGGGTTACCTTAGACACATGAGCAGCACTGGGTATCCCTTTCCTGTGCAGTGCTGCCCTGCTTACTAGGTATAGGTCTCCCTTTTTTCCAAGCTCATCTGTGGTATTACATTCTCTTTCTGGTAACCAGATTCTCATTTCCTCAGGCAAAGTGCTAAGGGTTTGTTCCCTCATCAGAAAGTCTGCCAGCTCTTCAAAAGTGCTGACCTGATACCTACTCAACCACCTATGAAAATAAGTGCTTAAAGCAGCAATGTTATCTGCCTTGCATCTATCCTTATGAAACTTTTTTCTGTAAGCTTCAGGTGTTAACTTAAAACAATCTAATAAATATCTGTTAACAGTATTATAATTTAAGCAATCAATATCAAACAGTTTAGAAACAGCAGTTACAGCTTTACCATGGAGTAAGCGGGTCAGGAAACCTACTAATAGCCTTTGGTCAACATTATGCTGTTTAGATACCCTATCAAACATATGAATAAAACTATCAAAATTATCACCCTCTGCAAATTGTGGATGAAATTACTGACCTTTGTTGCTTCTGGGCTTGGTTATCCCCTTCCCCATTACCTCCATGACCCTGGAGAAGAATCAGCATCTCCTTCTCATGTTGCCTCTGCCTCCCATTTTCTTCAGCCTCCAAACATTTCAGTCTCTCATTTTCTTTGGTCTCCATACATCTCAGTCACTCTGCAGATTCTATTTTCAAATGTTTGGCCTCCAGTTCAAGTCTCTTTAACTCCAGACTGATTTTTTTAGTCTTCTGAGCCAAGTTTGTACTGTCTATTTTCTGAGAGTTGTACATCCCTAAGGCCAGTCTGGTTGTCCTTCTAGTTGCTGGCCTGTGATGCAGCTGTGGTTAAGGCTGCAATCATTTCTGCTTTAGTCAGGTTGTCATGCACCAGTCCTTTGGCTTGGCACATCTCAGCCAACTGGCTCTTTGTCATCCTGCCATAATCCTCTGCTGACATCCTTGCCTGCTCTCCCTGACTAACTAAGCTAACAAAAATAAATAAAACTATTTTAATATGAAACTGTAAATATTGACAGTGTGGCTGCTTAAGAATACAAACACCTTCTTAGTGACCACTGTTTACAAGCTACAGGAGTTCAATATCCACACCACTGAATCCCAATATGTGATGTGCTGATCCCTCCACTGCCAACCAATAAATAAGTGATGCCCAACCACTGGAACAATAATCAAGGAACCTCCATCCTCACCAGTGACACCAGTGGGGGATGTGCACTGGGAGGATAACATGTACACACACAGTATTTCCAGATGCAGCTCTCTGCATCAAGTGCAATTTTCCTTAAGAGCACATAGAGACCAGTTAGTCCAGGGATGGTTTCTCCCTCTTTCTTCAGATCCCCAGTAAGACTCCCAAATATCATAGCTATAGACTTGCAATCTCAGCTGAGTGGCCAAGCCAAAGACCTCCAGCACCCTCACTGTCCAACCAGTCCTTCATGTCCCTGCTCAAGTAGCTGACACACACACTCTCTGAGGTTTGATTTACACACACACACGCATGTGCACGCGCACACACACACACACACACACACACACACACACACACACACACACACACACACACACACACACACCTGGGAAAGGCTGGCACAGGTTTACTAGTTCTGTCCCCTTTTCCCAGACTATAATGCAGTTATCACTGCCACCAGCCAACTCCTTTTCAGCTACTTTAAGGCCCTTAACAAAGGGTATTCTTATTGTGCAGTATTAATATTAACACAAATGGTAGTTTGATGAAGAGCAAGACTATTAGGAGTAGCCCGTACTGTGTCACCAAATATATATAAAAGTACTCTAAAAACATAAATATCTCTCTCAGAGATCAGCCATAATAAAAGGTTTAAATATATTTAATACTAAATAATAAACAATAAAAGAGCAATACAATACTAAATATATATTCACAGTGACATCAGAGTTCAAAATCACAGGAAATATTCAAAACGACATTGCAGGACAGTCTCAAATAAATAAATAAAAATATCTAAACTAAGCTTTACTATATTCCTGACTATATCTCAAAGAATTATACTATTCCCTAGTAACTTACTTCATCAGACCAAGACAGATGTGGTGAATGGATCTTCTAGCTGATGTTGCCAGGTCCAAGACAGAATACAGAATGCTGTGTCTCTCTAAGAGATTTCTCAAATTAATATCCCAAATATTCTTACTAGGATAGCTTGCAGAATGCCATAATTTATTGTCATCTGACTCTATCCCAGATGAAACCTCCACTGCTGGAATTTCTCAGTAATTAAAATCTACCAGTGAAAAAACATAGACTTCAGATCTTTGGCAAATGCTGAAAGTCATAAAATAATTGTATTAATTAGTTCCTTCTGAAGACAATGCAGGAAGCTTTTCTGCACAGATATTGTGTCTGTAGATGTCATAAAGCAATTTAATTTCAGCTATTGTTCTGATGTTTAGCTGGACTGCAGTTAACCTCCTGTATTTCAGTTTCCACTGTTAAAGTATATACATTTAAACAGTTGCAATAGTGCATGTAGATTTCTGTTCTCTTCCAGTAGGCCACACTGTGGTTACATTTTAAACAGCACTTGGCAAAACCCTTTCCAACACACACATCTCTACTAGCTGTTTGATATACACATGGCATACTGTTCTAATACAGTTGTAACACAAGCATCTTATATAAATCATTTTGATATTCACCAATGATATATAATTATTTACAAAGTTCCAGATAGCTGTGTTGGTAGTATCTCCCTTTGTTACAGGTTCCACGGGATCTTATATATCCACCTAATCTATCAGCGACTCAATGAACTGGAACCATGGTTTAACATCTCATCCAAAGAGTGTGAAGATATACTATCTTTTCATACTCTTGCAGAAGGGACATTGTATAAAGGTTTATAACACTTAATGAATGAATGTAGAATGCCAAGCTTTTCCAACACTTTATGCATGGAAGGTTATTGCATTAGGTCAAAACCTTTTATGAAATCTAGCAATATTGACACCCTAGATTCTCTTACTTCTCCAATTAACTCCTGAATATTAAGTCAAGGGGAAATTCTGCCCCTAAATCATCCCTTTATAAGCCCTTGTTGCTATCCTCTGTAAGATAATAAATTCCATTTTCAAGATGGTATGCTCTATTGCTGTCTTAAATGTTGCACTCGAAGGACTGAAGTGAGATACTTTGGAAACTATAAGTGTCTGGTGCTTTTCTGGTTAAGCAATCAACATAGTGTTAGCTATTGTTCTCCAAATTATCAATTTATCTTAATCATCAACATTTTGAAATAGTTTTAATAGAATGGAGCTTTCATGGGTTTTAAGAATTAGTTTGCCTAAATATTTTAATATACCAAATGAGAGAACCAATCTCTAGACTGTTAGCTAAATAAAGATCAGTTTCTATAGCAACTGATAGTACGCCAACATTGTAAGATTCTTACATCTTTTAAACGTGATTTACTGTATTTGGGCATTTGCAAGTTTTTACAGAGCATCTCTGAGCAGTTCTTAATACACCGGAAGCTAATGGCATAAGTCAACCCAAGCTTTTAATTTTCCCCTCAATTACTGTTAACCTGTTTTGTCTGCCACTTAGTCTACATGCAAGGAATTTAGGGGACCATACCAATTTAGCAAAGTAAAGGGACCTCCATCTGTTCTTTCATTTCTGCATTTCTATAAATTATAAGGCCTCACACACCTGTCTCTGTGCTTCAAATTATATAATTATTCATTTGTGTAGTCAATATCCTTATATGACCTTCCCTAACAGATATTTGAGTATCAGAAGCCCTAATACTATTTCTCTACCTTAAAAGTTGTTTTTCTTAGTAAGGTTTTTGCAAACCCTTTACACCTCTGTTTGAATGCCGCTTATCTTGTCATCCATAAATGATTTTCCTCTTCCCTTTCCTCCTAAAATGCTTTACGCAAGTCCTGTTAAAGTTTCAAATTAGTGATACATTTCAATTTTAAATGATACATCTTCCAATAACCCCTATCATTAAGGAGTAATCAATTTATAATCCATTTTGACAATGTGATATGACACTGTCCAATACTTTTAACTAAACTTAATGTATAAACAACCAATCATAAATCTCTACAATTGGCCATCTTATTTCAGCCCCAATGAACATGTGTTCATTAAACTTAGACCAAGTTCCTCTACAGATAGCCACAAGGTTTCATTAAGCAGTTTGATAACACAATAAGTTTGTGATCTTTTGAAACCACAATTTTATCTCAGATATCCTGCCCAGAATCAAGTCTAAATCTACATTAAACCCCCCAAATAAAAGAAACATCACATTTTTATGTGTCTCAGCTGCAAAGATCTCAGAAATATTGTAATCTGTCAGTTATAGCTTCCTCTGGTCATTAAATAATTCACTAACACAACTCTCTCATGGATTTCAAATTGTTATCCCAATTCATGTGTATCACTGATTCCTTTCTTCTGTATCCATTTATCCATTACCTCCTTTTTTCCCATATTGGACATGAGGTCAGAGTGTCATAACAACAGTGACCATCATCTAGAGCCAATATTTATACTACCAGGTGGCTGGGCCTGCCATGGTTGTTCTTCAGTACCAACACATGTACACATCCTCACACCTATGAACAATTTAGAGTGACCAATCTACCTAATGTATATCTTTGGAATGTGGAAGGAAACTAAACATCCAGAGCAAACCCACATGGATGCAGAGAGGACATTGAAACCCTGCGCAGCAGGAGCCACAGCAAAAAATCAAATCAGGAGCACTTTGTTATGCTGCCCTTTTTTTTCCTACTCTTAATGATTAAGAGTTAAAATACTTTCTTTTCAGTGATAAACTACTACTTTGCACTCTCCCTTCCAGTACATCAAGATTTCTTCTGATCTTTTGTTTTCTGTCCTACTTTCTGGAAGTAAGGCTTTCTGTGCTCCCATTTGTGTTTTCTTGCTCATAACACCTGCCTGGAGACTCAATACATTCTGTGCAGGCTTACCACATAGCCTACACAGAGTTTACACGTTGGCATGATGAGCAACAGTGCTGATTGCATATGCATGATGTGCTGATGTGCATTGCACTTACATGAATACAAATGAGATTTCATACCCAGCAACAATGTTGTCAGCTAGGAAACCGTGTAAAGCAGCACAAACATCTGCAGACATGCAAACATATTTATCTACGGGCAAGCTAGTTCTGCGGGATTGTGCAGAAAATTGCAATGACTACCAGGGTTTAATATAAGGCAATGCATAAACTTCTAACACTTTATAGGAAAGTGTATTCAGTGCAGAGTACTGTGCAAACCTGTTATAGGCACACTGAATAAAAGTTTTGGTGGTGATCACCAAGGCTATATAGACTGCATTATAAATATATAATGTAATATAATAATAATATATAATTATACGACAGCAAATATACATGCACAGAGATTCCTGGATGTTGTAAACAAATACTCTCTGGAACATATAGTCAATACACCAAGTAGGGGTGCAGCCATACTGGATCTGGTCCTCACTAATATGGGAGACTGCTGCGCACCCCCTACTGTAATGCCTTTCCTGGTAAGGTCAAACCACAAAATGGTCTCCTTTGAAGTAAAAATAAAACCTGGATCTGCAGCTAAACCTGGAATATTCAGCAACTATACTAAGGCTAAACTCCTGCTATTAAGTGAGAACCTGGAAAATTTTCAGGCCCACATAAACCCCGAGAACACTGCTGCTTATGCAAAACTTTCACAGAATCCTTGTACAAGCATGTTAATAGCTGCATAGAGGCAGCCGTACCCACCAGGAAAAAGTTCAGAACTAATGCAAAAAGACAAGCCCCCCTGGTGGAATCACAAAATCAATAGGGTGTATAACAGTAGGAAGAAAATCATGGCAGCAATTAGGAGGTGCAGTACCCAGCAGGAAAAGAGCACTCTCAAATTAAACAAACAACTCAGAGGAAAAATACAGTCTACCAAAGCCATATTTGAGGTAAGTTTGCCCTCACAGGCCAAGAGAAAACACAAAGCATCATTTAGCTATGTCCACAACCTCAAAAGCAATACACAATTGTGTGCAGAGCTCATTGTAAATGGAGCCACCTTTACTGAGCCAGAAAACAAAGCAAACCTCCTGGCTGATAAATTCAGCTCAAATTTTAGCCCTCTCTCCCCCTCAACCATCCCTCAGGAAATATCATCAAATATAACTCCCCCCAGTATCACTAGGGAACAGGTCCTTAATGCTCATCAATGGGCCCAGACAATATATCAGGGTGCCTTCTAAATAGCATGAAACATGACCTATCAGGGCCTCTGGAATTACTATTTAACTGTAGCCTACAAACAGACTTTGTGCCTCATGAATTGGAGAAAGGCAACAGTCATACCTCTGCACAAAGGTGGGCCATCTACAGACCTTGTAAACTACAGACACATAAGTCTCACTAATCGTATATGTAAATCCATGGAAAGAATTATCATGGAGATGATTGCTACAGATATAGTAAACCTCCAGACACTGGACCCAACACAGTTTGGTTTCATCAAGGACAGATTATGTCTGCTCAATCTGGTAGACTTCTTTGAGAAGGTCACCAAAGCAACAGATGAAGGCAAAATCATTCACACCACCTACCTTGACCTGCCCAAGGCATTTGACACAATGCCTCAGTAGGGCATTGTTGACAAACTCAAGAGGTTAGATATAAACTTGTATGTCACCCACTGGATAGCCAAATGACTCACAGACAGGACCCGGGAAGTTAGAATTGAGAAGTCCATCTCTACAAAGAGGCCAGTTACAAGTGGAGTCCCTCGGGAATCAGTCCTTGGACTGCTCCTTTTTGGCATTTACTTCTCAGAAGTCAGGACCAATGTCAGTGGTCTCTGGCTGACTAAATTTGCAGATGATTACAAATTGGGAGCTGTCACTGAATCTCACACTGACACAAATGTTTTCCAGAAGGGGATGACACAGACAAACAACTGGTGTCAGACCCATGGACTAAAACTAAATGCCAAGTAATGCATAATAGTATCCTTAGGGAAGTCATCCATCCCTGGTAATTATCATATTGACAACACCTCCCTTAGAGTTGACCCAGTAGTCAGGGACATAGGGACACACATAGATAGTAATCTAGCCTTTGATCATCACATGTCTACAGTGGTGAGGAAATCATTCTATGTTGTGTAACTTATAAACAGAGGTATGGCATCTAAGTCCAAGGAAGTCACTGTTCCACTGTATTCAACATTCGTCAGACCTGTCATTGAGTACAATGCCCCCTTTTGTAAGTACCTAACCAGGCATATTCAACAATTGGAATGTCCACAGAGGATCCTCGCTAAAAGAATACAGAACTTAAGTAAAATTTCCTGTGCAAACCACCTCAAGGCCCTATCCCTATATTCTGTCTCCTACAGGCTTTTGAGAGGACATCTATGACTGGCATACAGGGCATTGTCAGACCCCACTCTAATGGACTTCCTGCATATCCACAAAATAAACAGCACCAGTTACCCATTCTAAAGACTTAAACCTTGCCTGTGATATAAATAGGACCTACTGCAGAGATAGGTATGAGTCCCAGAGACTACCCCATCTATGGAACAGGCTCCCCATCCAGGTGAAGCAGAGTTCCTCCCTGGCACAATTCAAATGCAACTTGGACTATTGGATGGGAAAGTGGAAATTCATCCCTTGCTTGGCACCTATGTCTCTAATGGACACAAGTAACCTGCAAATGGTTTATCTCCCGGGCCCCTGTTTACACTTATCAAGGGTATCAGAACTTGTCAGAGATTTGGGATGCATGGCTAGTCTTAAAAAGGCCCTTGTGGTTGTTAGCCTAGTAAACACCTATGAACCTATGAATTATTTGAAGTGTGTGTATTGAAAAGGGCCACACACGTGAATCGTAGGAGTGAATGCAGGGGAAGATGACAGGTGAAACATGGCAATGTATAGCAGATAAAGGCATGTCAATATATGTACACCACAAAGATAAGACAGTTGTAGAATGAACAGTAATCAAGCATCTACATGATGCAATCCGTACTGCTGTTTACACCTCCTTTGTGTGTGTACTCATATCATCACGCAATTACTTTCTGTTATGTGACTGTCACACAAGGTGACATATGAAAGGAGAAGATTTCTAAGAAGATGCTAAGTCTCTCCTGACTCCTTCTTGGTCTCTATACTATATCCTTAAGCTACTGCTCAGTCTGTAACTTTGTTCTTCTTAACTCTGTCTCCATCTTTCTGCATCACTAACTCTTCTGCTATTATTTTCCTAACCAAAACCAACATTTTATTTTTCATGCACTATAACAACAGATGTCATACACTGTACTACCTACATTCTATTTTTATATATGTTATCTACTCATAGGCTATGTATATCTTGATAGAATGTTTAATGTTGTCTATAAAGTTATAGCTCTATAGAATTGCCCAGATGTGTAGTATATCATGTAACCTAGTTTTTGTTCAATAACCTTATTTTATATAGTATTCTTCATGTCGCTTGTCTTGTTTGTAGACTGTACTATATTTGTATTGTACTGTATATCGAGCTTTTTTCCCCGCCAGTCCTCCACTGAAAACTGGTTCTGTAGACCCAGTCAGACCACCCCTGTAAACACAATGTGAAATAAATAAATACATAGTTGTGATATAAGCATCCTGACATGATCACTGGAGAGGACATTTATCAAGGACTGTACATACACTACAGGGTATGTACATATTGTCAAGATATGGAGAAGTATTTCCTCAAATATGAATGCAATGTCAACATAGGGTGAAATTCTTGGCTTGGCTTATAAGGGCCTCTGGGGCAATAGCCTGGATTGTCCTATGAACTTATGAACCTACAAACCTATGAGGTTACCCAGCTTTGTCTATTTTGTTTACATATGATGTAATTAAATAAGTACATGTGATAATTATTTGAAATGTGAGAGTGGATGACTACAGTGAAGTACTGTATAAAAACAAACAGTGATTTATGTCAACAATACAGATAAGGAGTTACATGTTTATACAGGCATCAGTCTAAATACATATTATATGAAATTTTAATATCAATGTCTTTATTTTACTTTAAATATCTATTTCCTTAGTGCAGCAGGTTTAAGCAGCATTGTGTATAGGTAACTGCACCATGCCATAGGACGTGAAGATGCCATTCACTGCTGATCGGCATTGGTGCACGATGCCAAAGTCCATGCAAATAATGAGGACAAAAAGTAAAGGGCTTCACTGGGATGTTATTATTGATGTGTATGTTGTGTGACTCTACTGTTTGATCAGATTAAAGATGTGAAAATGGGGTAAATAGGAAGTTGGGGAAAAGGGGGGGGCAAGCAGGGTGCAGGACAAAGGGAAAGCAATATAGGAATGTGCAGGAGGGAATTAGGAAAGAACCATAGTTATCCACCTCTTCAGCAATGTAAAATGAACATGCACAGAATATTGGATGAATGTTGATTGTCACCTCAACAGATGGTTGACAACAGCGCAGTAATATTGTATAGCCAATTGGACCAAATCAAAAGTGTCATAAAGACACACGTGCAAAGTGGAGAGAAATGTGTGGAACATTTTTTAGCGGGGAGGTGCCCATTTTTGTGTTTTTTTCTTTTGTAAGAGATGAATGTTGGATAAGGGACTTAGGTATGTCAGGGTCAGGTAAATAGGGTAGGTGAGGAAGTGGCTGCAGACAAACAGGACAAACAAGATAAGAGACAGGGATGTTGAGGGACACAACAGTTTGGGGACACCATGACTGGGGATAGGGAGGGGACATTGGATGCTCATGCCTTTCAAACATGGGGACAGTGAGAATGTAGTCCTCACTCTCAGAACTGTCATCACTGCTCCTCCTCCTCAGCTTGCTGTTATAGTGCTTGATGTTCTCTTTGCCTAGCATTCTGATGAGCATCTTCTCCATCTGGCTGAGCCATGCTCCAGTAGTACGTTCCTTGACCTCACACACCATGCCTGGAATCTCCTGGTGGGTGACAAAATCAGCATGTCCACCAATACTCCTGGAGGGTACCACTGCACCATCTTCTTGTGTAATACTACCTGATGCGGAGGGCCCAGATAGTGTAGAGGCTGCAGAGCCAGTACTGCCAGGTTGGGTCTCAGATGGGTTGGGTGTCAGTGCAGCAGCCCATAGAGTGGAAGGCAGGCTATGCCTGTTGACCTGCTGACATCAGAACATTGTGACCACACATATAAAAAGTAATAAAAAGTGGCGGTAAGAGAAAAAATAAGAAGAAGATAATTAGTACCGTCATATGTGACATACAATAAATTAGTATGATATAAATAAAAATAACTTTATTTTCACATTAAGTGCACTTTAAACCACAGAAAGAACACCAAACAAATACAAAATAAATAAAAGAGCTGCACCAGAATCCAATAAAGTAGATTTATTGAGCATTTTCGTTTTTCATCGAAAACTTCTTCAGAATACAAACACATAAAAAACACTGACCCTACTTATACCTCTCTACATAATTAGCTTAATTAGAAAAATCTTTGTACCAGTAATTGATTTACTAAAAGGTACACACCTCTTAAAAAAGTAACACAACATATATAGGATCTAAAATAACTATAAATATTGGAATATAACTTACAAAATATATACACACACACGTACTAAAATCACACAATATGCATTGTAGGAAATTTTGAATTACAAAAAACCTTCAGCTTGTAACCTAAGGATAGAACTTAAGGAAATAGTACTATTTAAACCTGGGTGCTCAGTGGCATTGGATCTAATTTGCCACCTTAGTTCTCTTAGTTCTAAAAAAATCATTGAGTGGACCCCCTCTGTCCCCCAGTGTTGCTTGCTCTAAAATTGTAAACTTAAAACTCTGTCCCTCATTTTTATGAACATGTACTGCCAATGCATTTTTTTGTGTCTTGTCTATTGATGTCATAGAAATGTTGGTAAACCCTGCTCCTAAAGGCATTGATGGATTCCCCTATGTAAAAGCCTGGGCACTTTGTGCACTGGGCAAGGTAAACTACTGCCTAACTACTACAGGAAAATTTCTTCCTGAGGACATGCTTACCATAATTTGGTACTGCTACCTCGGTGCCTTCAATAATAAATTTACATTGCAAGCAGAAGCCACATTTTAACATACCACCCATATCCGTATTAATTTTATGTGTTTTCTCTAGCATATTTTTAAAAGTGATGTCAGTTTTATATACAATTTTAGGGAATGTCCCCACTAGGTCCACATAGTCTTTACTGGTATTAAACAAGTTCCAGTTGTGTTGTATAATTTCACTAATATCTGAAAATTGCTTATTATAGCTAAAAATATCTGATTTTTTAAAAACAGTAGCTTCAGACCTTGGCGTCTTATCATGTATGTCACTTCCCTTTCCAAGAAGTGGTACGAAATGACCCCTTTGTCTCTTAGTAACAACCTCTTGTAATATCTTATCTACAAAGACATGGGGATAATGTCTTTGTGTAAGCATCTCATTCAACACATGAATTTGATGTAAAAAATCATCCCACTTGGATACCATCCTTGCTAACCGAACACCCTGTCCTTTTACCAAAGATTTTTTCTGATGTAATGGATGAAAACTGTCAAAATGTAGGAGGGTGTTGGAATTGGTGGGCTTTCTAAAAATAGTTGTTTTAAAGCCCTTTTCATCTCTATCCTTACTGATAGTAATATCCAAATAGTTTATTGCCTCATGTCCTATTGTGTGGGTGAAATCCAAAAAATCAGTGCTGTCCTTGATGAAGGCCAAAAACCTTTCTAATTCTTCTTCATCACCATTCCATAAAATAATTATGTCGTCCAAATAACGACCATAATATTTCCAATGATTTGCAAAATTGCTGCTTAAGACAAATTCTGTTTCCCAAAATGCGAAAACTATATTAGCAAAAATGGGGACACAAATGGTCCCCATTGCCACCCCCTTTACATTGTTTAAAGAGCTGTTCCTCAAATACAATGATATTGGTGTCCAGAACCAGTTCCATGTGTTCTGAGGATCAAGATACATTCATGACTAATATGTGTCTGTTGACAGAGAAAAAGATAAAACCACTCAATACCTACATCATGGAGAATTTACAAAAAATAAATCCCTTACATCGATGGTGACGAAAGGAAGTCCATCCTCATACATATTCCTGTTAATTTTACAAAGGAAATCCCAAGAGTCTTTAACAATCCATGAACATTCTTTAAGTGTAGATTTCAGTTGTGTGTCTATAAACTTGGCAATAAAATAGGTATTGGATGGTTTTCCGTTAACTATTTGTGTAAGGGGGGGTTCTAAGTCCTTATGTATCTTTGGTATACCAAAGATTGTGGGAATTTTGGGGCATTTTCCTTCCATAAACTGATACTCATCAAGACTAATTTGTCTGTTCAATGTAAGTTCATCTAACATGATGACAACTTTTCTGTACAAAATATTCTTTTCAGGCTAATCTCACAATAGGTGTTTGTGTACAATATACAAAACATTTTGTCAATATAAGAATTAGTGTTCATAATCGCTAACCCCCCCCCCCTTTGTCCAGCTTCATGACTCTTATTTCCTTATTGTCACAAATATCATGGACCAATTTCATTTCTTCCATGTCCATGTTATTAGCTTCCATTAAGGACAGACCTTTTTTCCTAAAATGTTTGCGTATGTCATGTTCACACATTTTTTCAAATGTTTGCACAACGGGGTGTAAAGGGGGATTAAAAAGACTAGTCTTTCTACAAGGATCATGTTCTGTAAAGCTAGATGTCATTCCTTTAAAATAAAATTGAAAGTTTAACTTCCTGGTATATAGTTTTAGATTTATTAGAACATCATCCAGCATAGCATCTTTACTGGGAACAAATGATAGGCCTTTATCAAATACACTTGCAATCCTATTGTCAAAAACATAATCACTATAGTTCATAGGTTCATAGGTAGGTACTAAACTGTCAGCCCTGGGGCCTATACAAGCCCAGCCAAAAAGGTACCCTGGCTTTTGCCACCCAAGAAAATTACTTTCCTGTGCCACTGTCGAGCAGAGCAACAAAGTTGATCCCTGGGGTGAATTTCCAATTTCCCATCCAATCATCAAGATTTTTCTTGAAGAGTGCTAATGAGGAGCTTTGTTTGATATAGATAGGTAGTTTATTCCAGAGTATGGGAAGTATCTGTGGCAGGAATCTATCCCTCCGGCATGTTCTGTTTATTTTGTTGACAAGATTTAGGTCCCTAGAGTGTGTAGCTCGGAGGGATTGGGATTTCTTTAAGTGGGGCATGTCCAACAGCTCTGGGTTTGACATAGTTTTGTATGTTAGGCAGAGATCACCTCTGAGTAGGTGATATGCGACAGAGAAAAGCTGGAGTTTTTCGAGACCATCTGCGTAGGGCATCTGTTTGAGGCCGGTAATCCTCTTTGTAAGGTATTTCTGCGGCTTTTCCAGTTGTTGTAAATGTCTTGTGAGGTGCATACCAAAAGGGGCATTGTACTCTATAATGGGTCTAATGAGTGATGTGTAGAGGGGAAAAATTACCTCTTTTTTTCTGGATGAGAAACCGTTTGTGATGAGGTGTGCCACGTAGAAAGATTTCCTGACAACTGCAGCAATGTGATTATCAAAGGAGAGACTACTGTCCACCTGTGTCCCAAGGTCTCTTATCACACTTTCAGTGTTAAGTATACTACTGCCTATGTTGTAGTTCATGGGTACAGAGTTTTTACCAAGGAGGATGACAATGCACTTTTTGGCATTGAGCTTGAGGCCATGGCTTTGACACCAGTCATCTGTCTCAGTGAGGCCCTTTTGTAGAATGTCCACATCGTTAGGAGTTTTGATTATGGCTCCTAGTTTGCAGTCATCTGCGAACTTCATTAGCCAAAGACCTTCTGTGTTAGCCTGTACTTCAGAGAAGTAGATACCAAACAGGAGAGGACCCAGGACTGAACCCTGTGGTACTCCACTTGTCACTGGTCTGAAGTCGGATTTGGAGTCTGCTACTTTCACAGTGTGGGTTCTGTCAGTGAGCCAGTTGGCAACCCATCATGTGACATAGGGATTTATACCTAGTTTAGTGAGTTTATCTATAATTCCATAGTGGGGGATGGTGTTGAAAGCCTTGGCAAGATCTAGATAGGCTGTGTGAACCACCTTACCCTTGTCTACGGCTTTAGTGACTGCTTCAAAGAAGTCTATCAGGTTTAGGAGACATGATCTGCCTTTTACAAACCCGAACTGGGTGGGGTCCAGAGTTTGGAGATTACCAATGTCATTGTTTATAAGTTCCATGATGATACGTTCCATGGCCTTGCAGACCAGGCTCATCAGGCTAATGGGGCGTTAGTTCCCGGGGTCCGTGGTGGCTCTCCCCTTGTAGAGTGGGATGACCGTCGCTATGCGCCATTCAGCAGGCATGAAGCCTGAGGTGAGGCTATGATTGAACATGGTACTTAGGTGGGGTGCCAGTTCGTTCTGTAGTTCGTGTAGAATGCAGCCTGGGATGTTGTCTGGTCCCATGGATGCTGTGTTCTTGGCTTTGGAGAGTGTGGTTTTTACCTGTGCAGCCGTGATTACAGGAACTTTGCTTTCTTCCAGTATAGAAATGGGCTCTTTAGGGGATGAGAGAGGGATAAAGTTAGCAGTGAGCCTATCTGCCAGGATGTTGGCATATCAGTTGGTACTGTATATTTAGTGCCATTGTGCTGTAACTCAGAGCAGATCTGAGTTTTGCCATTGAGATTCTTGACATAGCTATAGAATGCTTTGTTGTTGTCTTTAGAATCAGTGGCAATTTTGTATTCATAACTAGTTTTGGAGGATTTTATCAGGGATCGCAGCTTCTTACTGAGGCTGACCAGGTAGCTACTCCACTCATGGGATTTTACTCTCTTTTGCAGCAGTTTCTTCCTTCTCTTGTACAGTTTGTTTATGGCAGAGGGCCACCAGATTGGCTTCCTTTTTTTGGAGGATAGCATCTTGGTTTTGTTTGGGATAGCACGATACATGCACTCATGTAAGTGCTTATAAAGTGCAATTGTGTAGGATTCAGTAGTAACTGTATTGTCCATCTGCATGGGTGTCATGAAGTTCACCACTTCTGTCTTAAGAAGCATGAAGTTGGCTTTGGAGAAAAATTTTACCATGGTTTCCTTAATGGGGGTTGGGGCAGGATGTAGATATCTAGGGTAATTAGCTTATGGTCGGATCGGACTAATGAGGCGTTGACTTCAGGTGTGGAACACCGGTTACTCATGTTGGTAATGACTAGATCTAAGATATTGTTGCCCCTGGTGGGGGTGTGGATAAATTGATCCAGGGCATTGGAGTTTATGAATTCCAGAAAGCGTTGAACAAAGGAGTTGGTACATGAGTACTTTTCCCAATTAATGGTTGTTGTAAATGTTAAAGTCACCACAAGAGTTATTTAGTAAGGTAAATGAAAGCTCATTGCTGACACACTGTCCCAAATTACATTCACCCACTGTATTTAAAACATTTAGTATGTTTTCCCCCTCCCCCTGTAATTGTGACTGCAGTGACTCATTCTCCCTCTCTGATTCCTTAGCCACTCAGATCTCCTCAGAGGGGGGTATTCTAAAGGGTCAAAATTAAATTCAATGTCATCATCCATACCATTATTGTTGTTAAAGTTATTAAAATTACTATTATACACAGGTTCAGAACTATTTCCATACTTGTCATATCTAATGTGACTCAATGGGGGTGGTGGATATGCCCTGCGTTGAGCATATTCCTTTTCAGCCCTCTTGAGTGTGTTATCCTTCCATTGCTTTAATTCAAGAATATACATATCAGTTTGTTTAAAAAGGTTAAAATATTCTTCTTTCTTGGACTCAAATAACAAGTCCGTATGAATGTTGTTGTCAAGTCTTTTTATCCTGCCTGATAAATCAGACATTCTTCTCACATTGTCCCTGATAAGACAATCCAACAGTTCGCAACCATGTTTGTTAAAAAGTTGTATTAGTTAACCATTTAAAATGGAGTCCCTTATCAGACCTGTTGGAAATTTCCACATCCGAAGGCCCTTAGGGATCTCTTCTCTCTGCTTACATTCTCTCAGATAGTTGTTTTCAAGTTGCAGTTTGTGATAGTCAGAAGTTAGAAATTCAAACCGCTTTAACTGCTCACATAAAGTCCTATTGTCCTCAGTAGAATGTTGATGAGATGAAACACACCATTCTCCATCACCTTCCAGTCATTAAGTGTGTTGCTTCCATTGTAGGAATGGCTGGAAGGTGATGGAGAATGGCGTGCTTCATCTCATCAACATTCTACTGAGAACAATGGGACTTCATGTGAGCAGTTAAAGCAGTTTGAATTTCTAACTTCTGACTATCGCAAACTGCAACTTGAAAACAACTATCTGAGAGAATGTAAGTGGACAGAACAGATCCCTAAGGGCCTTCGGATGGGGAAATTTCCAGCAGGTCTGGTAAGGGACTCCGTTTTAAATGGTTAACTAATACAACTTTTTAACAAACATGGTTGGGAACTGTTGGATTGTCTTATCAGGGACAATGAGAGAAGAATGTCTGATTTATCAGGCAGGATAAAAAGACTTGACAACAACATTCATACGGACTTGTTATTTGAGTCCAAGAAAGAGGAATATTTTAGCCTTTTTAAATGAACTGATATGTTGTTTGTTTGTCTTTTGGCTTTTTCCCGGTAAGGGGTCGCCACAGCAGAACTCCGGTCCACTAATGATTGGCAGTAGATTTTTATGAAACGCTGAGGTGCTAGCTTGACGCCCAACCTTCAACGAAGGCACTTATGTATATTCTTGAATTAAAGCAAAGGAAGGATAACAAACTCAAAAGGGCTGAAAAGGAATATGCTCAACACAGGGCATATCCACCACCCCCATTGAGTCACATTAGATATGACAAGTATGGAAATAGTTCTGAACCTGTGTATAATAGTAATTTTAATAACTTTAACAACAATAATGGTATGGATGATGACATTGAATTTAATTTTGACCCTTTAGAATACCCCCCTCTGAGGAGGTCTGAGTGGCTAAGGAATCAGAGAGGGGGAATGAGTCACTACAGTCACAATTACAGGGGGAGGGGGAAAACATACTAAATGTTTTAAATACAGTGGGTGAATGTAATTTGGGACAGTGTGTCAACAATGAGCCTTCATTTACCTTACTAAATAACTCTTGTGGTGACTTTAACATTTACAACTACAGTGATTATGTTTTTGACAATAGGATTGCAAACGTATTTGATAAAGGCCTATCATTTGTTCCCAGTAAAGATGCTATGCTGGATGATGTTCTAATAAATCTAGAACTATATACTAGGAAGATAAACTTTCAATTTTATTTTAAAGGAATGACATCTAGCTCTACAGAACATGATCCTTGTAGAAAGACTAGTCTTTTTAATCCCCCTTTACACCCCCGTTGTGCAGACATTTGAAAAAATGTGTGAACATGACATACACAAACATTTTAGGAAAAAAAGTCTGTCCTTAAGGGAAGCTAACAACATGGACAGGGAAGAAATTAAATTGGTCCATGATATTTGTGACAATAAGGAAATAGGAGTCATGAAGCCAGACAAAGCGAGTGGGTTTGCTATTATGAACACTAATTCTTATAGTGACAAAATGTTTGGTATACTATACACAGACACCTGATGAGTATCAGTTTATGGAAGTAAAATGCCCAACAATTCCCACAATCTTTGGTATACCAAAGATACATAAGGACTTAGAACCTCCCCAGACCAATATTTGACACAAAAAGAATCCAAAACCTTTTTTATTGCCAAGTTTATAGACACACAACTGAAATCTACACTTAAAGAATGTTCATGGATTGTTAAAGACTCTTGGGATTTCCTTTGTAAAATTAACAGGAATATATATGAGGATGGACTTTTTTTCATCACCATCGATGTTAGGGTTTACTTTCTGTAATTCCCCATGATGTAGGTATTGAGTGTTTTTATCTTTTTCTCTGTCAACAGACACATACTAGTCATGAATGTAACTTGACCCTCAGAACACTTATGGAACTGGTTCTAGACACCAATATCATTGTATTTGAGGGACAGCTCTTTAAGCAATGTAAGGGGGTGGCTATGGGGGCCATTTGTGCCCACATTTTTGCTAATATAGTTTTAGCATCTTGGGAAACAGAATTTGTCTTTAGCAGCAATTTTTCAAAACATTGGAAATATTATGGTCGTTATTTGGATGACATCATTATTTTATGGAATGGTGACAAAGAAGAATTAGAAAGGTTTTTGGCCTTCATCAAGGACAGCACTGATTTTTGGATTTCACCCACACAATAGGACATGAGGCAATAAGGTATTTGGATATTACTATCAGTAAGGATAGAGATGAAAAGGGCTTTAAAACAACTATTTTTAGAAAGCCCACCTATTCTAACACCCTCCTACATTTTGACAGTTTTCATTCATTACATCAGAAAAAATCTTTGGTAAAAGGACAGGGTGTTTGGTTAGCAAGGATGGTATCTGAGTGGGATGATTTTTTTTACATCAAATTCATGTGTTGAAAGGGATACTTACACAAAGAGGTTATCCCCATGTCTTTGTAGATAAGATATTACAAGAGGTTGTTACTAAGAGGCAAAAGGGGTAATTTCTTACCACTACTTGGAAAGGGAAGTGACATACATGATAATGCGCCAAGGTCTGAAGCCACTGTTTTTAAAAAATCAGCTATTTTTAACTATAATAAACAATTTTCAGATATTAGTGAAATTATACAACACAACTGGAACTTGTTTAATACCAGTAAAAACTATGTGGACCTAGTGGGGACATTCCCTAAAATTGTATATAAAAAGGACGTCACTTTTAAAAATATGCTAGAGAGAACACATAAAATTAATACGGATATGGGTGGTATGTTAAAATGTGGCTTCTGCTTACAATGTAAATTTATTATTGAAGGCACCGAGGTAGCAGTACCAAATTATGGTAAGCATGTCCACAGGAAGAAATTTTCCTGTAAAAAGGCAGTAGTTTACCTTGCCCAGTGCACAAAGTGCCCAGGCTTTTACATAGGGAAATCCATCAATGCCTTTAGGTGCAGGATTTACCAATATTTCTATAACATCAATAGACAAGACATGAAAAATGCTTTGGCAGTATATGTTTATAAAAATGAGGGACACAGTTTTACATTTACGATTTTAGAGCAAATAACATTGGGGGACAGAAAGGGTCCGCTCAATGATTTTTTAGTACTAAGAGAACTTAGGTGGCAAATTAAATCCAATGCCACTGAGTACCCAGGTTTAAATAGTACTATTTCCTTAAGTTCTATCCTTAGGTTAAAAGCTAAAGGTTTTATGTAATTCAAGATTTCCTAAAATGTATATTGTGTGATTTTAGTACGTCTGTGTATATATTATGTAAGTTATATTCCAATATTTATCGTTATTTTATGTCCTATATATGTTGTGTGCATTTTTAAGAGGTATGTACTATTTAGTTAATCAATTATTGGTACAAAGATTTTTCTAATTAAGTTAATTAAGTGGAGAGGTATAAGTAGAGTCAGTGTTTTTGATGTATTTGTATTCTGAAGAAGTTTTCAATGAAAAACAAAAGCGCTCAATAAATCTACTTTACTGGATTCTGGTGCAGCTCTTTTATTTATTTTTTATTCATTAAGTGCACTTTCTAACAACTATGAACTATGGCTGATGATTGTTCCAAGTAACCCTTACAAACAATCTAGTTCTCAGAGGTCCAGGCAAAGACAAAAGGCCTGTGGCTGACCAAGTTTGCAGATGACTGTAAGTTGGGTGTTGTCATTGACTCCCCAAATGATGTTAACATTCTTCAAGAGGGTTTCACAGCAATATATGGCTAGTGCCAAAGTCATGGCCTTAAGTTAAATGCAAAAAAATGTATTATCATATCATTCAGCAAAAACATGGCCCCTACTGATTACCACATTAGCGGCAACCTCCTAAGCACACAACCTGTGGTGAGAGACCTGGGTACACAAGTTGAAAACAATTTCACATTTGACCATAATGTAACGGCAATGGTCAGAAAAGCATTTTACTTAGTTCATCTCATAAGTAAAGGAATTACATCGAGAAAAAAGGAGGTTATTACCTCTCTTTACCCCTCCCTCATTAGGCCAATAATTGAGTACATCTCCCCATTTGGTATGTACCTCTCCAAGCACCTGCACCAACTGGAAAGGCCACAGAAATACCTCACTAAGAAAATCCATTACTGTCAAAGGAAAAATCAAAGCTCAATGCAGCCAAGGTTCAAGTTAAGGTTCCTTTATTCTTGTACAAGGAGACAAAAATGCAGTTCAGAAGTTTGTCTGACATTATACAGGAAATCCTTCATTATTATACTGTTCTGTAAGCCATTGCCCTCTAAGCTGACATAGTCAAATATAACTCTAAGCATTGTTCTAAAAGTAACACAGCAAAAGAAGGCACAGCACACAAACGGAGCCAAGGAACAGCGTGTCTCTAAAATAACAATATATAGTCATTCACCATACGCACGCTTCCCTTGTTGAAACGCTAAAGACACTCCAACAGTTCCACTGATGTAATTTCAAGTATACCGATATGCACCACCACCAAAGTATTGCAAATCAAAAATGAAAGATACCAAAAAGTATTTAAAAACGAAAACAAACATCAGACTGTTACAATAGCACTCATACAAGGCAGTTTAAAACAGTTCCCTTTACAATAATTGGTTAAGCCATCTAACATTAATTAATTATTCAAACAAATATAAGGCAGAAAGAACTGCTGTCTTAAAATATATGACTAATTTGGACATCACAAAAAACTTTAAGCACATGATAAAACAATGAGTATATATAAAAACAAATACAGAGAATGACACAAGGATGAAATCTGTAATATCTAATTCTTCTAAAAATTATTAAAATTATTTAGGTCGAGCAATCCTTCTGTTATTCAAAATTGGTTTGATTTGAACTTTATCGTTCAAGCCAGGTGGTTCATCAGCTTTTAACCTGATTATCCATCTTACTTCACATTCCAATGTCAGGCTGATAATATCTCCGCCTCTATAATTAGAATATACTTTCTGAAGGACACTAAATTTGAATGTATGCTGTTTACCTAAAGCCTTTTGATGCTTCGCTAACGCATTCACGTCTGGCCCTATCTTAATATTATAATTATGTTCTCTAATGCGGTCTTTCAGGACCCTATTGGTCTTACCGACATAAAATGACGTGCATGCAGTACATCTTGCCAGGTAGACCACATTTTTACTGTTGCTGATGAACTGAATTGCTAAAGCTGATGAACCACCTGGCTTGAACGATAAAGTTCAAATCAAACCAATTTTGAATAACAGAAGGATCGCTCGACCTAAATAGTTTTAATAATCTACAGAAGAAGTAGATATTACAGATTTTATCTTAGTGTCATTTTCTGTATTTGCTTATATATATTCACTGGTTTTATTATGTGTTTAAAGTTTTTGTGATGTCCAAATTAGTCTACATGTACATATACCTTTTATATATTTTTAAGACAGCAGTTCTTTCTGCCTTATATTTGTTTGTGCCATAATTACTTTTGAAGCCTCATGAATAATTAATTAATGTTAGATGGCTCTTAACCAATTATTGTAAAGGGAACTGTTTTTAAACTGCCTTGTATGAGTGCTATTGTAACAGTCTGATGAAGCCTATTATGTCCTTCTGAATAAAACGTTTTGTTTTTACTTTTCGTTTGATTTGCCAATACTTTTGGTGGTGGTGCATATCGGTATACTTGAAATTACATCAGTGGAACTGTTGGAGTGTCTTTAGCGTTTCAATAAGGGAAGCGTGCGTATTGTTCTAAAAGTGTTTACTAAGTTTTTCTGCTGATATAACAATTATAAATGTTCCCATGAGAAAGTTTTCTCAAAAACAACGTGGCCTTGCTGACCACGGTCTGTAACAATTTGGTGTTACAATTCATGATTTTTTCTTACTTTGAGCACAAAGCATATACTGATTGCAGCCTATAGTCTTATCTAGTTGCTCTACAGCTGCAATGTTTATTCAACACAAACATTTGCCTAAGTCTAATAACATTTCAAAATGCTTTATTGTTCTCTTTCCCTAATGCTAGCAAAATCATCTGATTCTCAGTGTATGAACAAGGTCATTCACTGAGATGACAAAAAGCAAAGTCAGAAAGTACATGCAATTATTTTCAAGCATGTAACAGAATAAATGTGTTAACCCTTTTAGGCTTCTAATGCAGCAAGCATAATGCTAATACATATATGAATACTATATATGCGAATACATATTTTTCTTACATTTCCCCCCTATTAACACTTTTATTCTCTTCAAAAGGATAAACAGTTTGTTTCTTCTCCTAACCTCTTCCGCTTGGGATTTGCGGTTAGGTGAGTCATTTAGTTTAAACTTCTGAAAGCATTTCATTTTCCAACAATTTATCAACCTCAGTGTTTTGATACAAGGTTTCAGATACTGACATGTCTATCAATTCTTTAATCAGTTTTTTTATGCAGGGTATGCCACAACAAGCACATGTTCCCAACAGATGTATCCCCACACAGACAGCTATTAATATGTTCATTATGAAGGTTCCCCACCCTCCAAACAGATTCTGGAAAAAGTCCGTCAGTGGGTTGGGGCCTGGTTTGGTCATGGCCGACACTTGCTGTATCACCTCAAGGTGGTCGTTTATCTCATGTTGATAATCAGGTATATACACACAACACTCTTCTTTGATTAAAGCGCACGTACCACCTCTCGCCGCTAGGGTGAAGTCGAGAGCCATACGGTTCTGGAGCACTACAGTTCTCATAGCATTCAGTTCATCAGTTATCAATTCAAGAGCAGAAAAAGTTGCATTACTCATTACTTCGAGAAGTTTAGACAGTTTTTGCAGTTCCCAAATCAATTTTGCCACTCCATATGCTGGTAATATGCCTGCCCACGATATGACAGCATCACTCAAGTCCATGCGCGTCAGCTTGGTATGATGGTCTTTCCAGCCTGCCTCAATCTGTCCCACTGGATTCTCAGGCTTTCTGACAGCTTTCTTGGCTACATCTCGGGTATTTTGAATATTTCCCTGAGGCAAAACTGCAGTGTGTCGTATGGCCGGAACCAGGTATCCCAAAAAACAACTGCCGGACCAATTCTCAGGTAACCATTTATATGCTTTTTTACCACACACAAAATAACAATCATCTACCTTAGTAGTTACTTTACTATGAAATGGCTGCCCTGTATAAAACATTTTCCTATCTATTATAGACAGTTGCTTAAAAAGAATAGGATTATGATGCACATCACCAATAGTTTTGTGCATGGACTCAAGAAATGAGTCATAATTTGAGTTACAAACTGTATCCATTCTGTTTGCTTTGGTATAACATTTGTAATGTACAGTCACATTGCACCTGCTCCAACCCACTTGAATTGTGTCATTCTTATAAAAACATACAATTCCCTTTTGTGTCACAGGCAAATACAGTGCTACCTTATCATGTGCTTTGATAGCTACAGTCTCATAAACCAAATTTTCCCAGGTCTCATTTACCCCTAGGGGGACTACAGTCATTAATCCCCCGTATGCTGTTGGTATGGCTGTGCAAATCCAGCAATTCGAAACATTAAAAGTCTCAGCATACACACATGTAATTGCCTGATAAGTGTTAGAGTTCGGGTGCCAGTCTATGGTCGGCTCATCACGTTTATTCAGTTCAGCTGGTGTGGCCAAAAAAAGGATGGGCCACAGCAAAAAGATTATTGTTGTCAGTACAATTAACAGGATAACCATGCAATACTTCTGGGATTGTTCTGCATTCCTGTTTGCTCTAGATTCTGTCATGTTTAGTCTTTCTGTGAAACAGCAAGATTTTTATCTAGCTCAAAGTTTTTGCAAAGTTTATAGTCTATCAAATGGATCCAAGATGATTTCTCACCGATCTTGACTGCTGTGGGTGTCGACAAGAGGACCTGGTAAGGTCCCTTTCACTTTGGCGAGTTCCAATTCTTCTGCTTGACAATCTTCACCCAGACCCAATCGCCTGGGACTACTGTTGCTTCCAACGGTTGATTTGGCTCTTTACCTGAAACAGAAGACTGCAAAAGATGTTTAGAGTTCAGCATACGTCCCATATACCTTGCAAGTGTACAGTCTGCTTCCTGGTCTGCGGGCATGAGAGATTTCCACTGAGGGGTATAGTATGCCCTCTCAAATATTATCTCAAAAGGAGTCAATTCTTTCACATTTGGAACAGTTCTCATGCTCAACAGTGCCAGGGGCAGGCAGTGCACCCAATTTCTTCTGTGTATCTGACATCAATTTCCTAAGCTTGTTCTTTAAAATCCCATTGTGCCTCTCCACCAACCCTGCAGATTAAGGATGATATGCACAATATTTTTTTAAAGAAATTCCAAAATATCTACTGAGTTGTTGTATAGTTTGATTTACGAAATGTGTGCCATTGTCACTGTAGATCCTTTCCAGTATACCAAATGTAGGAATAATTTCTTTAACCAGGGCCCTTGCAACCGTAGCTGCATTTGGATTTTTAGTCGGAAAGGCTTCCACCCATTTGGAAAACATATCTACAATGACAAGGCAGTAACGTTTATTTTCACATTTACTCAATTCTATGAAATCCATACAAATAGTATGAAACGGATACGGTGGTGTAGGGAAACTCCCTTGCTTGGGCTTTAACGCCCCCTGTGCATGCTGTTTGTTACAAGTGTGGCATGATAAACAACATTTTTTTGTATAGTTCATAAATCCATATGTAGTGAATACCCGGTTGACTATCTGTACCATCCCCCCTGTTGAGA
Organism: Protopterus annectens; assembly: GCF_019279795.1. Classification (NCBI taxonomy): domain Eukaryota; kingdom Metazoa; phylum Chordata; order Ceratodontiformes; family Protopteridae; genus Protopterus; species Protopterus annectens. The sequence continues at coordinate 1,016,622,641 of NC_056726.1, read as the reverse complement.
CATGGCATTGCCCATGGCTCAACAAAGCTGCATATTTAAACAAATTAGATGGCAAAATTGTCTTTTTTTTTTTTTTTTGGAGATGTATAGTCTTTTTTTGAGGAGTGTTCCTCGCCTTACCCACTTTTGTTTTTTTGCCTGTGTAGTAAGTGTTTGCATTGTTTTTAACATTTTTAAGTCTAAAATCTCAGAAGGTTGTAATTTCTTGTTCAAAAGAAATGCCTCTGAGGCTGTTTGCTTTGCAGCTGTGTCAGCTTTAGCATTGCCTTTTGAAATCCTATCTTGTTGCTTGGTATGAGCTATGCATTTACAAATAGCTACTTTTTGAGGTAACTTGAATTAATTTTAACAAATTTAAAATAAACTGTGCATGATTAATCGGTTTGCCAGTAGATGTCACCATTTTTTGATTTTTTCACTGTTGCGCAAAAACATGTTCAGTAGAAAAAGCATACTGGCTGTCTGTAAAAATGTTTACACATTTACCCTTTGCTAAGGTACATGCTCGTGTCAAGGCAATCAATTCTGCTGCTTGTGCAGATAAGCTATGTGGTAAAGGTTTTGCTTTTATAATTGCAGTATCAGAAACTACTGCATATTCTGTTAGGTTCTGTCCTGTAGGACCCTTTTTGTATGAGCCGTCCACGTAATATGTCACCTCGGCATCATCCAAGGGAACATCCGTGAGGTTTTTTTTGAGCAGTGTCTTTTGCTTAATTACCTGCAGGCAGCTGTGCGGTGTGCCATCTGCAGGAGTTGGGAGCAAGGTAGACGGATTTAAAGTTGTACAATGTTCAATTGTCATGTCAGGCTGGCTCAACAAGATAGTCATATAGGAAAGATGCCTAGCAGGGGAAAGATATGCTACCTTTTTTTGCAGTAAAATAATCGCAACTGCATGAGGCACTCTCAATGTGAGAGGGTAGAATAATACTACTGAGACCGAAGCCTGCACTGCCATGGCGGCTGCAGCTACTGCTTGTACACAGTGGGGCAAAGACTGCACCACTGGGTCCAGTTGTGATGAATAGTAAGCAATGGAACGTTGCTTGTCCCCATGCTGTTGTGTCAATACTGACGTCATATAACCTTGCTTACAATTTACGGTTTGGAAGAAACGTTTATGATAGTTTGGTAATCCTAAAACTAATGAGGATGCTATCAACTGTTTCAGTTTACAGAAAGCTAATTTTGCTTTTGGTGTCCATTGTATCAAATTTTGTGCTGCCATAGGCTTTTGAAAAATCAGGTTGGTTAATGGTGCAAATTTCAAAGCATAGTTTGGGATCCAGCTCCGACAAAAATTAGTCATATCAAGAAAGAACATCATTTTCTTTTTGGTTGTGGGTTTTGGTGCTTGTAAGATTGCTATTTTTCTGTCTTCATTTAATGTCCTACCCTCTTTGGATATTACATATCCAAGGTACTTAACTTGTTTTTTTCCAAAGCTGCAATTTATTTTTGCTTACTTTGTGTCTTTTAGCAGCTAAGAATTTTAATAATGCTATAGTGTCTTTCTTACAATCTTGCTGGATGGGGGCTGCCAGCAGGATGTCATCAACATAAAGTAAAATCTGACTACCTTTTGGTGGGGTAAACCCCGCCAAGTTACTTGCCATCTCTTGTGAGAATATCGTTGGACTTTTACAATATCTCTGTGGTAGTCGCGTATATGTATACCATTTTCCCTGAAATGTGAATGCAAACCAATACTGGCTGTCAGGGTGTATTGGTATTGAAAAGAACGCATTGCTAATATCTACCACAGAAAAATATTTTTGTTGAGGCTTTAGATCATTTAATAGGGTGTGTGGATCTGGCACCGTGGGTGCCCTTGATATTACTGCGTCATTTACAGCTTGCAAATCTTGGACCATACGCCATTTTCCATTAGCTTTTTAAACCGGGAATAAGGGTGTGTTACATGGTGAATCAGGAGATTCCACCAGTATTTTTTTTTTTAAGTAAAGCTGCTATGATAGGTCTAATACCTGCTTTTGCATTTTTTTAAGGGGTACTGCCTTTTTTGTGGTCTAAATGCTGACTTTGGCATGATGGTAACTGGTCTTGCTGTACGAATAAGTTTTACATCTGATTTTTTTGTTGACCAGAGAGTTTCTGGTATGTCTAATAAAGCTTTTTTTTTCTCTTTTAATAAGAGTGCTTTTCATCTATCCTCGCTTGACTGCAAGTGTACAGCTGGGTGTGTTTGTGTTATTTAATTCAATTTTTGTCTTTGTATTTCTTGTTTTGACAGTTTTGATTTTGTCTGTTTTTCCCATTTTGTGACGTTTTTTCTTAGATCTGCCTATTTTATACTTTTGTCCTTAGTTAAACTAGCATGTGTTAATCGATTTGATTTATACAGTACAAAGAACTCCTGGGGCAATGAACAGCTAACTACACTGTTCCTTTTTATGTCCCAGTACAGATTACACAGCACTAATCTGTTTGCACAGTTTTTAAACAATTCTTGCTCATATTCTTTGTCAGGTCCTGGTGTATTACAGTAATACAGAGTACAGTGCAATAGGTGTTGTATGTCAATGCAAAGGGAGGGGAACTTACTGATAGCTACATTTATTAACTCTCCAGTTATTGCCCCAGGACCGGTCGTAACCAAGTTTTGGCTGTACCAATAAAATGTTTTACCCTCTGATTGTACTGCAAAAGTATTAATTTGTCGCTGTGCTTTCATACCCTGCATGGTCGGGACTACTGCTATGCCAAATAGTTGCATAAGGTCTCTGCCCAAAAGGTTTACTGGGCATTTCACAGAAACAACAATTTTACTTTTTTGGGTTAATCCTGAAACAGGATCTGTTATTGCAATATTATGGGAGAGAGGCTTCCAATACAGCTGTCCATTAGCTGCTTTTACTAATATGTAATTATTTGACTCTGAATTCTTCGGTAGTTTGGAGGAGTGTACCAGGGTTTGTGATGCCCCCGAGTCACACAGAAATTTGACTTCCCTCCCCTCTACCAGGAGTGTAACTTCTGGTTTCGTGTCAGCCAAATAGAGCTCAAAGCTTAATAAGGCTAGGTCTAATATTTTATTGTGTTTACTATCGGTAGCTTTTTGTACTTTTTTATTTTTCTTAACACATTTTTTGCTCTGTCTATCACATTTTCATTTGTCTCTTTTTTGTTATTTTTATTTAGTGATTTTTGACTATCATATAGTCAGTCTTCACCCTTTTCATTTCTATTTTTCATAGCTGCCTTTTTATTTTTTTTGCAATCCTTTGCCATATGTCCTTTTTTACCGCATTTGAAACATTTACTCCTTTTTTTCGCCCTTTAAAGTCCTCTGATCGCTGATCAGATTGTTTGTTTTTTTGGGCATTTTTTTCCCCTTTTTCCCAGACAGTATTAAATAAATGTTTTCGTCATTTACAGCAAATACTTGGGCTTTTTTTTTTTTTTTGTTATTAAAATGCCTTTTGGCATGCCTAGCATATTCAAGCAGTGACTGTAATCTGCTTGTACGATGGTCTACCATGTGCTTTGTAATAAAACTACTTATTGGTGCAATACTGCCTTTTAAAAATGCATTTTTTAACTGCTGCTCATATGGGGAATTTTGTGTCTGGTCTTTAGGAACCTGCATTTTACAATGGTTATTAAAACATTTTAATAAGCTGGCATAATATTTATCAACAGTTTCACCTTCTTGTTGGATGCATTGATTAATGCAAGTCCAGTCTGCCCTAGGCTTTTATTTTTCAGAGATTCGGTCCGTTAGACCGTTTACTTTGTTGTCTAACTCTGCACTGCTATGTGGGAGGGGCTTAAGTGCAGCATCATGGGGATTTCAGTTGCCACTGATTATGTGCCAATTTGGTCTTACTATTTGTTTGACTACTTTTTTTACTTTTTTTGTTTAAGTGATAATTTAACTTTATGTTTTTTAACTATTTTAAAAACTTTCTAAAATTAACTTTTGGATGGAGAATTTTCTCTGTGGCTTTTCAGATATTTTCCGGTGTCTACGGTCTGTATACTAGGAGAGTTGGGTCATGCCCTTTTTGTGCTGCCTGAGGATTTGGTACTTCTATGAGTAGGCATATTTCTTTTTCACCCATAGATCACAAATTTTTATTTATTTGATATAACTCAATATCCCCTCTCAAACTGCGTGTTCGAGACCTAGTCTCGACAGGATCTCTGACAAACGGCTCTGCTTTTGTAACACCTCTACCTGACAGAACAGCAGGGTATCATGGGGGTGGACTTGCCTGTTCACTCACTTTATATTTTGGCAAGGGAAGCAGAGGGGGCGAAGGGGCTGATGCTATAACCAAGTTATTATTCTCTTTATCTAAAAACATTGCTTTTGAGTTTTTATTTATTTGTTTTCTTTGGTTTGCTTTTTTAATCCACCTGTTTGCCTGAGGAATTTCTAATTTGCGCTGTCTTTTTTTCTGCCCTTTGGAATCAGTTTTGAGTTGTTTTAAAAGTTTGACAAGTGAGGATTGTTTTTAGTTTACCGTTAAATTCATATTTATTAACCCACTTTGTGTAGTACTTAATGTTATCAACACGTTGTGACCGCATGTATTCTGCGTCTTCGGTTAACAGCGGATTTTGGGGTCGTTTTGTACACTTATTACCCATTTTGTCATAACCTTATGAATGTTACGTAACCCTTTTTGTTTTTAACATGGTACCATGAAGATTTTATAGTCCCTTTAGACTACCTGCTTACTTATTCTGTTTCCCTGATCTATGACAAGATAGGAATTTTTCTGTCCCTGGATTTACACAAAAATCCTGACTGAACAAATACAATTAAGTCCCTGATCTAAAACAGAAAAAAGTAGAATCACCTTACCTGAGCCTCAGCAATTGATCACCCTGGTCTGATTGAAACCTGTCCATCAGCCGCAGATCAGAAAGTGGTCAGCCTCTGTTTATACGACAATTCAGTCGGAGGTCTTTTCGAACAAGAAGAACCGTTTCGGTAACTTCTTCCGTACGGATTCAAGCCACCAGGCCTGTCTGATCCGGGATAACCAAGAGGTTTCCGGTCAATGAAGGACCAACAATCAAAAATCAATACAGCCAAGGTTCAGTTAAGGTTCCTTTATTCTTGTACAAGGAGACAACAATGCAGTTCAAAAGTTTGTCTGACATTATACAGGAAATCCTTCATTATTATACTGTTCTGTAAGCCATTGCCCTCTAAGCTGACGTAGTCAAATATAACTCTAAGCATTGTTCTAAAACAGGTGTTTACTAAGTTTTTCTGCTGATATAACAATTATAAATGTTCCCATGAGAAAGTTTTCACAAAAACAACGTGGCCTTCCTGACCACCGGTCTCTAACAATTTGGTGTTACAATTCATGATTCTTTCTTACTTCAAGCACAAAGCATATACTGATTGCAGCCTATAGTCTTATCTAGTTCCTCTACAGCTGCAATGTTTATTCAACACAAACAAGGTTATTTGCCTAAGTCTAATAACATTTCAAAATGCTTTTTTGTTCTCTTTCCCTAATGCTAGCAAAATCATCTGTTTCTCAGTGTATGAACAAGGTCATTCACTGAGCTGACCAAAAGCAAAGTCAGAAAGTACATGCAATTATTTTCAAGCTTGTAACAGAATAAATGTGTTAACCCTTTTAGGCTTCTAATGCAGCAAGCATAATGCTAATACATATATAAATACTATATATGTAAATACATATTTTCTTACAATTGCCTCCACACCTGTCCTATGTGGACAGTCTCAAATTGCTATCCCTATGCTCTGTATTGGTCAGAGGTGATCTGCATCTTCTACAAGGCATTCTCAAACCCAGCTCTACTAGAGATGCTCCATATCCATAAGTCTAACTGCTTGCATAGTACCCAACTGAAAGGCTTAAATCTAATACGTGACATTAACAAAACCTGCTGGAGATCACCTCTGTGGTTCTACTCGACAGGGGCACAGGAAAATAATTTTCTTGGGTGGCGAAAGCCAGGGTACATTTTTGGCTAGGCTTGTATAGGCCCTAGGGCCAATAGCCTAGTACCTGCCTATGAACCTATGAACCTATGAGAGACATATTTGTCTCCCAGAGGCTGCCCCGTCTCTGGAATAGACTCCCCATACATGTCAAACAAAGTATGTCACTGACCCTCTTGAGGAGCAACCTTAATGAGTGGATGGGCAACCACAAATTTGTCCTAGGGGTTCCAATTGTGTCCCTCATTGACAGGTGTGACAGGTACTGACTGAGGTTTCTTTTTTGGGGATAAACTCTTGGATAGGCTTGTAAGGGCCCCAGAGCCATTAGCCTAGTAAACTCCTATGATCCTATGATCCTATGATATGCACATATTGCACATATGCTTGATCAAATAATACAGATTTAGTTAACAGCATGTCATGTTTACAAATTTTGTTGAAATTATGTAATATTTTTAAATTATTTTACTATATATTTCTTACATGTGAGATTTGAACCCACAGCATCTGAATAGACTTGGCTTGAGCTACAGACTGAGCCATGCATGCATAATTTTACAGTTAAGATATGCATGCTTAATTTGTTAATAATGTATACAAGAACAATACTTTAAATAAAATAATATTCTTTTGTGCTGCATAGTTACCCCTTGCTTCTCTTAGTCTTTCTAAATGCTCAGCATGGGAATCCTTGTTCACTACTGTCCCCTGGGTGTCTGTAAAAGAAAAAAAGGAGAACAAGAGAAGAGACTTGTGCACACCAGTATTGACTATATTCAGCTTTCTATCTAATTTAAAGTATCTTTATCTTTATACTTACACAACTGTGCTATGTCAGCAGTCCTAAACTCATCCAGCCACTGATTGAGTTGTGCCTGCGTGTGCCTTTTCAAGTCATTATTGTGGTGCCTGCATTTCTGTCCAATGCACAGAATGCCAGTCACACTGGAGGCGGCCTTGGCCGGACTATTCCAAGCTTCTGATTTTTATTGAGACCCAGTATAGTCTCCCTGAAGTAGCCTGTGGCTGCGGTGCTTTGCAAGGAGTCCAGTGAATATCTGGATGCCTTTGCACCCCACTTTGAGCCCTAAATTGGGCACCTTCCCTTCTAGCTCATGCCATGTCCATACAAGTCAAACAGCAACAGTTAGTGTGTTTTCCTGCCAATTTGAGTTATCATTTTACAGCTGGTGCCCAAACATGAACAACCATACCATAGGATCATGGGATCATAGGAGGTTACTAGGGTAATGGCCCTGGGGCCCTTACAAGCCTAGCCAAGACTTTATCCCCAAAAACAGAACCCTCAGTCAGCACCTGTCACCCCTGTCAATGAGTGACAAAGGTGGAACTTCTGGGAAAATTTGTGGCTTCCTGTCCACCTATCAAGGTTGCGTTTGAAGAGGGTCAGCAAAGTACTCTGTTTGACATATGTGGGATGTCAGCATCTGGGAAACAAACCTGTCTCTCCAGCAGGTTTTGTTGATATCACATATTCGATTTACACCTATCAAGTGGATAATGCGCAAGGAGTTAGACTTATGGAAATGGAGCATCTCTAGTAGGACAGGATCTGATATTGCCTTGTAGGTGAGACACAGATCACCTCTGAGCAATCTGTACAAGTAGAGTGGTAGTGATTTGAGCCTGTCCGCAGAGGACATATGTTGGACACCATAGAGTCTCTTTGTGAGGTATTTCTGTGGCCTTTCCAGTTGGTGCAGGTGTTTGGAGAGGTACATACCAAATGGGGCATTATACTCAATTATTGGCCTAATGAGGGAGGAGTACAGAGAGGTAACAACCTCCTTTTTTCTGGATGCAATCCCTTTACTTATGAGATGACCCAAGTAAAAGGCTTTTCTGACCACTGCCACCACATGATGGTCAAATGTGAGGCTGTTGTTAACCTGAGTATCCGGGTCTCTCACCACAGGTTGCATTCTTAGGGGGTTGCTGCTGATGTGGTAATCAGTATGGGCAGTGTTTTTGTAGAATGGTATGGTTATACATTTTTTTGCATTTAGCTTAAAGCCATGACTTTGACACCAGTTATTTGTAGCTGTGAGAGCCTCTTGCAGTATGTTAACATTATGGGGAGTCAGTGACATCACCCAACTTACAGTCATCCACAAACTTGGTCAGCCACAGGCCCTTTCTGATTGCCCGAATCTCTGAGAAGTAGATGCCAAACAGCAGGGGTCCCAGGACAAATTCCTGGGGAACACCACTAGTGACAGGTCTGCTGTCAGAGGTGGTGGCACCTATTTTGACCTTGTGGGTCCTATTGGTGAGCCAGTTGGCCACCCACCTGATGAGATAGGGATTAACACCGAGTTGTGTTAACTTTTTGATGATGTCCAAGTGTGGCAAAGGCCTTGGCCATGTCAAGATAAGCTGTATGTACTGACTTTTCCTGTTCCACGGCTTTGGTGACAGTCTCAGAGAAGTCAACCAGGTTCAATAAGCAAGATCTGCCCCTGACAAATCTGAATTAGGTGGGGTCAAGTGCTTAGAGATTGCCTACATGCTTGTTTATGAGATTCATAATAATGTGCTTCATGGTTTTACAGATCAGACTTGTCAAGCTAAACTAATGTCTTTCGGCTTTTCCCAGTTTGACTTGTCAAGCTAATGGGGAGAGAGTTTCCTGGGTCAGTAGTGGCACCACCTTTGTGCAAGGGGATGACAATGGCAGTTCTCCACTCTGATGAAATGAAGTCTGCAATTAGGCTGTGATTGAATAGGGTGTTCAATGGTAAAGTTAGTTCTTGCTGAAGATGGTACAGAATACAGCCTGGGATACTATCAGGTCCCATGGAAGCTATGTTCTCTGCCTTGGATAGGGCCTTTTGTGCATTGTTAAGTGGAGAGCAACAGTTCCAAAGACAGATGAAGGCAGTTTATGAACACGGAAGGGTAATGTGATAGTTGCCATTAGTGTATTGGGTAGCTGTTGCTGTACCTGTTAGTTGTTTTTACTTTGTAGACATGCATTGTGTGTATAAATTTAATGAACTGACACATCTTTTGATGTCTTTACACAATGATAAAAGTAGTTTGTACAATGTGGGATTCAAACCTATGTAAATTAGAGAAAACATATTCTTCAACATACATGTTTTTTTCATCCTTGCCATAGAAGAAGTGCTTGTCAGACATGATCATTAATTATATATACACATGACAGGGTGAGGGCTTAACCATGTATATGTGTGACCTGACAAGGTCTTGGTTTATAAATGTATGTGTATATGACTATCACTGAAGTATGAATTCCACCCAAGGCCAGAAAAGACAATTTTAATTACAGAAACATAATTGTCAGTATACCCTCAGTCACACATGTAATTTATATGAGTTCCAATGCTATACATAGTTACTGATATTTATAATCATGTCTATATTGTTGTTTTTTATAATTGAGTTGACAATCATAAATAAAATTGAGAGTGTGCTACATTAGAACCCTGCCTCACCTGTACTGTGAGCGTTAACATATACCAGTTGCCACAGGAAAGGTTGGGATTTAAGTGTATTTGTTACAGTTATTACTGTGCAGAGTGTTCATTGCAAGTGAGACCTCATTAGTTATAGATATACATTAAAGAGTTGAGTGTTTAACCATGTATGTGTGTGACATGAAACTTCAGAAAATAAATGTTTAAATGCAGAACCATGATTCTAATAATACCCATAGTTACACATGTAATATATATCTGATAGCCTATGGATGGTGAATGCACCTGCTGTAGATAGCTATTTCTATTTATTTATTTTATTCATTTATTTTACATTTGATTACCGAGTAAGTATCCGGCTGGGCTGGAAGCCCATTTTCAGTGGAGACCCGGGGAGAAAAGCTCCAAGAAACAAAAAACAGTTTTACATTTATACAGAATAATTAAAAACAAAAACTTAAAAGTGAATAGCAAAAATTAGACAGAAGTCACATAAACAACTAGTTGAGAGTTGAAATTATAAAAGCGCAGTAAATATACAGAAATTGAATGGAGTTAGACACAAGTTATTTTACAGCATAATTGGGTTAGAGTATACATAAGTCTGATAGACTGAACTAGTAGACATGTAATAATGTTGGACCCAGAATCTGAGGAAGAAAAATAATAGAGCACGCTAGTCGGGGTTGGAGCAAGGACAGAGCCAGTGATTGGACAGATGTTTTCTGAGGCATTGTTTGAATTTGGAGGTCATATTTAGATTGAGAATATAACTGCCACGATGGTGCAGCGGTGGTGTTGTTGCCTCACAGCAAGAGGTTCTCCCGTTCGATTCTCAGCTTAGGTAGGGAGTGCCTTCTGTGGGGAGTCTGCATGTCCTCCCCGCGGTCGAGAGGGCATTCGAAAGACATGCGTTGAATGGGCATGCCTTCATTGAAGGTTGGGCGTTGGGATGGCAACTCGACACCATGAAAACCAACTGCCAATCATTAGCGGACCGGAGTTCCGCTGTGGCGACCCCTAACCGGGAAAAGCCGAAAGACAAACAACAACATTTAGACTGAGAATGTGCTCAGGTAGTAGATTCCAAGACTTGGATATTTTCTATATTTATATGTGTAATTGACTTTCTAATGTTAATTTTATAAAGATTAAACTTGAATAGCACTAATAAAACACTGAACATTGGTGTATTAGAACCCAGGTTCATCTGTATTGCAGCCCTTAACTTTCACCTGCTGTCACAAGAACAATTAGACAACAGCTTTATATTTTCACATTCATTACTATGTATGTGTGCTTACCGCCACGCAACACTGCTTAGCGTGTTTGCACAGTGGTGAACCACACATGATACAATGTATCCTTTTTGAAATTGGCAAGTGTCTGCTTATTATCTTCAGGTGTTCTGGACCTGCAGGTCTTGTGGAAGCTTGCTGACTGTCGCTCAATCCCGCTTAGTGTGTTTGAGCACCCAGCAGCAAAAGACACAAGAATGAATGCTTTTGAAATTAACAAGTGTCTGCCTATAGCATTTATGGAGTTCTGGACCTGTCAGCGCTGTGGAAGCTTGGTGACAATCATGCAATACAGCTTAGTGTGTTTGTGCAATGGAAGGCAAAAGATGCACAATGTATCCTTTTTGAAACTGACAATGTCTGCTTGTGTTCTGGGCCATTACACTGTGTTTGTGCAAAGGAGAGCAATGAGCAATGAGATTAGAAGAGTCTAACATGGATTATTAGTATAAAAAGTATTTATTACTTTTAATCAGTAAAAGGTAGATGCGGGACTTGAACTTGGATCTACATATATTATGTGCAGTGTGTGTATGATTCATCATGTTTAACAGATGTACTATACACACACACACACACACACACACACACACACACACACACACACACACACACACACACACACACACACACACACACACACACACACACACACCACTGGATTCACAGCTATAATTGTTGTCTTTATCATAGTAGCAACTTACATAAATTTAAATTATTTTATGGTTTCGCTGTATTTGAGCTAAGCCACGCATTGTGCAAACAGTAATACAAAAAATAATAAAACGATGTAAAAGAAACAGAAACAACATTACAAGTGCTTTGCAGCAGACCTTACAGATTTTTAAACAAGTCTTGATTTGAACTGTCAAACTAATGAAACTACAAAACACAATAGGGGTGTCTTATCTGTCTTTGCTACAACACTGTGTTTGTGCAGAGGAGAGCACTGAGCAAATGAGATTAGAAGACATATATACTTGTACAATCTGATTAGCTGATTAGTTTAAATATGTGCATATTTAGTGCAATGAGTGATCACACAAGCAGTTATTAATACTGTTTGCACAATTGCAGCTGTCTTCTCTTTGTATTGTGTTCATTCTTCCCTTATCTTTACTGTGCTCTCAGGCATGCAGTCTATAGTGCATTTTGTAACATTGTCATTAAAATGTATGATAGAATTACGTGACAGTACAATACAGTTTTTGATAAAGACAGGAGAGTTTGGCTATTAATGAGCAATAGTAGAAATGCATGCTGCTCACTTCCATTTCAAAGCTTGCTACAATAACGTCTACACTTTGTGGGTGTATCCCGGGTGACACACCCACTGCATGCAAGGTAGTCTGAATTGCTTTTGTGTCTTCCTTCTTCATGCCACTAATCATTCACAGTTGAAATCCATTAGTTACTAACACTGAGGTAGTGTCTACACTATGTTTACACCTGCTACACAAAGTGACAAGTTTGGCATTTGGTACTTCTAATGATTTCACACCAAATTTGCATCTCCACCATGCTCAGAGGCCTGAACGTACGCTATAAAAAGGTAACCACATAACTAGGGAACTTGAAGCTGAGGAGAGTTGTGCATGTGGAAAATAGAAGAAGATTGCTATTAATTTGGATTTATCTACACAGAAGCCTTCTGATCTTGCTAAGATATGATTGTATTTTTCAAGTACATCCTAGATTCGTTCACATGTTACAAGGAAAATTATATATATATATATATATATATATATATATATATATATATATATATATATATATATATATATGTACATACACACGCATAAGACAATGGAAGTTTAATCTGTATGCAGTTTTTAGAAGTTTACTGATGGCATAGGCATTTTTGTCAGGCCATTTTACACTCTCAGATACACAGCCTTATTAACTTTCATCACAAGTGTTGTTATAACTGGTTATCTTGCACTCTTGTATGTTTTTTCAGTGAAATGTAATGTCCTATATTGTCACTGACACAGGGGTGTTAGGCTTCTAAGATGGCTCATAGACACCTCTACAAGAGTGCTGGGCACAGGAAGAGGTGACTGGCAATCATATAAAATTTACTTTTCTGTTTTAAATGTGTACATTTTTTGTTCAAAAAAATTTGAAAGCATTTATAACAATTGACTAATGTGCTATTCCTTGGTTGGTACAAAATGGCATTTGTCAGTTGTTTTGGGGGTGGGGGAGCCACATATTATCCGTGTGTTGCCACAACAAAAGTTGTTTTCAAGAGGTTTGCTCTTGAGATTTTGTAGTTATCTAGTCCTTTATGTGATAATACAGTACTCCATTGTTATTCCTTGTTTGCAGACACTCCTGCACACGGTTCACATAGAGTGCCCATACAGACACACACACACACACACACACACACACACACACACACACACACACACACACACACACACACACACACACACACACAAGTTACATGGGTCAGTCATGAGGGTCTATATTACGTTATCAACGTTTTACAACTTCGAACGCCATATGGTCGAACTCATATGTTCGAAATTGTAGAACTTCGAAAATGTTAGGAAAAAAAAAAAAACACTTACCTGATGGTTGTAAGCAGGGGGGCTTGCGCCACCCACCCACCCCTGGTCTTTAAATATCCCAACTTTGAGACCGCACTACAATGCAGTACAATGCGGAAAGGGAAGCTTTTCCTCTACTACACTGTAGTGCAATCTTGGATTTGGTATATTTAAATAGTAGGGGGCTGCAGGGGGGGGGGCTTGTCCCCTGCTTACAACCGTCAGGTAACTTTTTTCTTTTTTTCTTTAATTTTTTACGTATTCGAAGTTTTACAACTTTGAACATATGAGTTCGACCATGTGGCATTCGAAGTTGTAAAACTTTGATAACATAATATAGACCCCAGTCATGAGGCTTACAGCTCATTCTATCACAGTAGCCATTCATTACTTTATCCAAATGTCTGCCTGCTGTCTTTCTTACTCACACTCACTCACCCTTTTGTGTCAAACTTGTGCCCCAACAACACGTTGTGCAAATGATATTCTATATTTTGGATTCAGGGATGCATAAGTCTTTTTTCTGATGCTCAGGGTGCACAGCTGACTGAGTGCTTAGTATATCAGTGTTTGTGATGCTCTTTTTAAATTGTACTGCTTTCTTAAAGGTTTTGTAATGTGTGCATCTTTGATGCATGAGTCCCATTACCTGATAGAGACTACATCTATTGACATGTCAGTGCTGTCACATATTGATGTCATTGCAGTAATATCACCCACCACCAACTTAGTTACATTAGGAAGTAACAGTATGCAAGGATATGCCATTCATTTATTTTATTTATTTATTTATTTAATTATTTATTTACATTTGTTGACCGGGAGTGTCCGACTGGATGTAGGTCCATTTTCAGTGGAGGACTGGGGAGAAAAGCTCCACAGTTAAAATAAACAGACAGTAGTTACATTGGATTACATAGTGATTAACAATTTAACATAGCAATTACTTACAACATATTTACAGATGAAGAACATAATACATCAGTAGACAACTAGAATCTTTATCTGTGAAGTACATAACAGACATTAACAAATGTTACAATGAGAAGTTCCTGCTGTATAATAAGTACTAGGCTTATAAGCATCTGAGCTTGCTATAATCAAGGTAGTTAGTGGAGTGGAAAGAAAGGTAGTGGTTGGATTGGGTTGGATGGGGAGGGTGATATTAGTATTCTTAGTCATTTATTTTCCTATTCCAGGTTCAACACTTAACTTGGAAGTCCAGCAATTACAACAGTTTTAGATTGGGGCTGACGCGGTCTGATGCTAGCAGTACATAGCCATTACATGTGTAAGTAAAGGTTGTGCGCATTGGCTGACATCAATGTTACTGTATGTATGTACATAGGATGAAGCTTTCAGCCCCATAGCTAGTGAGCATGTGTGCAATCCATTGTCTCTTGGCCAAGGTGACGGCGTATTGTGCACGCCTGCATCTGCCTACACCCACAGCAACTGGTGGTTCCCCCTCTGAGTCCTCACCAGTGCATGGCTGTACTGACCTTGCCATTGGTGGTGGGATGAGTGGTCCTTCCCCTTGCAGCTCCTGCTGAAGCTGATTACTGAGGATAATGTTGTGTAGCATGGTATGGATGGTGAATATTTCAGCATATGTAAGGGGACTGAGCTGCAGACCTCCCCCAGATGTATCTAGGCACCAGAGGCATGACTTCAGCATCTCAGACACACACTCTATGATATTTCTTCTTTGAGCATATGCTTCATTATAGCATTCTTCAGTTGATGTATGTGCATTTCTGATGAGCATCATTGGCCACAGTTCCAGTTCATAACCTGCATCCCCCAGTAAATGACCCTGTAGTATAACACCCCTAGTAAACATCTCATACAGTTAGTTGAGAGCTGTGCTAGATATGTGAGTCATGGTAACTGCCTATATTGCCAGCACACACATTCAGGATGATTCCCTTAGTGTTACAACTGACCCTTTGCTGGTCCCCAGGTGGTATTTTGATTTCTGCATGTGTGCAATCTATAGCAGTCAGGACTTTGGGGTAATGCACTACAGGGTAGAACTCCTGCATAGTTCTGGCTCTGTCCTCAGGTGTACAGAGAAAATATATGTACTGACTGGCATGTTGTAGCATAGCATTCAGGAACTGATGGAGGATCCTGGATGCTGATACCTGCGATACCCCCAGCATATCCCCTGTTGGTCTCTGGAAAGTTCCTGTAGTTAATATTCTAAATGCTACATATACCTTAGTCTCCACAAGTATTGGTTCCCATCAGTTTGCCCTTGTTTTCAGTTGAAGATGATAGCGTTTGCAGAGTTCCTGTAGTGTGTCTTTATCCACCACATAGCACTATATAATTTCCACCTCAAGTAGAATGTGAAAAGTTAAATGGGGTCTAAACGCCCTTCTCCTTTTTGGCCGTGGTCTATCAGTAGCAGCAGCAGCATAGACATGGGCCTGCTGCACATACACATGAATAAGAACACAGCAGCCGCTAACATTCTTTCTGTGTAATATAGTTTCTGCGGCTGTATTTCAATAGGTTTTGGAATTCACAGTCTAAACATGCATTAAGTCTACACAATTGCTTTATAGCTTGTTGAAAGCACCTCCATCTTGGATTGGTTGATTAGTGTACAATTCAGCTGCTTATGCTATAATTAGCATGACACGGTGTTTACAGGGTTTCCACGGCTCTACACGGCATGTAGAGCTGCTTATTGGATATAAAACATTGCATTATCATGTGCACATTGTGCCACGAATAGCACATGGTCTTAGGACATCATGTAGGCTTTACTGAATCTGCACCCTGGTCTTTTCTAGGGGTTACCTAGGCCTTTGATATTCCATGCCATTTAATTAATTTTAGAAATGTTTGACGTTTTACCTGTTTTTCATAGAGGACAGCATTGACAGTGATATTATACATACCTCCAAGTACTTTTTTCTTGAAGATGCATTTGCATCCAATAATCCACCCAAATTAAACTAGTTATCTACCTGCTATACAATGTTAAGTAACAGCAGTCTTTTTGGACTATCAAATGCTAATTTAGTGTATCGTTCAGAAGACGTAGAGGGTCCTGCAATGTACTTGTCAGAACAAGAAGACTAATACACAATTCAGTGGTGGCAAGGATGCCAGAACATTCTAATCAACTCATCCTGAAAAGCAGAACTCAATCACATCAGTCTGGAACACTTCCATTTTATGTGCTAACAAATAGGTTAGCAACCCCAATTGGCCTTTTTTTAAGCCTAGCCATACTTCACAAAGGTTAGACTTAAACCCTGCACTTTGTGTTTATAAGGTAAACAGTTTTGACCATTATGCCAGTCCTCAGCCCCCCTTAATAATGAATATGATGTTGTTGAACTGTCAGCATCAGACCTCCTCCAGCTTGTTAGTAATGGCAATGGTAGCCAGTCCAGATACAGTAAACAAACACTTTTAAACATGGACCACCAGTTTTGGGGCAGAATCTCAGTAATTGCAATGGCTCATCCAAGTGAAGAAGTAAAGAGGTATACAGAACTGCACAGTGAAGAAGGCAGTAACCCCGAAGTGCTATAATATTCAAATTCACCAGAATGCACTAACAGTGAAACTGAAGTTTAATAACTTTTCAGTTATATTTATCATGTTGATGCTTTCTGTAATACTGAAAATAACAGATCAGCATTCAGTCGCTTACCGCTTGCTCAGAGGTGACCTTTGCCTAACATACAAGGCCATGTCAAACCCAGATTTGATGAATAAAAATCTAGATCCATCAGAGCTAATAGGATGTGCTGGAGGATAGATTCATCACACAAACTGGAGGATAGATTCATCACCCCAAAGACCCTATGCTGTGGAAGGCCTTGTTCAACAGCAAAATAATCCTCGGGCAGATAGCCTAGTATGAACCTATGAACCTATGAACCTAAATGCCTTGAGTTTCAGATTTCCCTTCCACCTTAATCAATTCAACCGTTACAGTTGAAGTCATTATGAAGTTTGTATCTATCTGTGTATTTAAGTATGACTGCTGAACATAAAGGTTTGTGATTGGGTCTCTGATTATCACCTGTTTGTTAAAGTATTTCAGACATGGTCATCAAGAAATTCAACTGAAGGAAGAAGGTTGAAAGATGAAGCCTGACATCCAGATTAAGAGCACATTATATGTAAGGTTAATAGACTAAGCCAGTTAAGTTAAGGACTAGAGAAACCAGATGATGATTATTTGTATTGCATGGAGCTGCAAATGTTAGACAATAAAAGTGTAGTAGCTGGCTAGCCCTGCTTTGCAAAGAGTTATACAGCTGTGAAGACTGTAATGGGCTTACTACTGCCTCAAGGACAGTGGCAACCACAAATGAGCGGCACAACGCTGTGAAACACTTAATTCAAAATTGTGTTTAGACTAACAAAAAAGTCTGAATAAAGTGTTTAATAATTTCCAGCCACTGTTCTGTGATGGCCGCCGCCGACTGTTAATAATCAAACATGAAACCATAGCTTAACTTCACTCTGGAATAAAATCCCAGTCCAGGTTAGGCAGAGTCCCTCATTGACACTCTTCAAGAGGAATCTTGATGAGTGGATGGGAAGATAAAGGGTTTATGTGTCACTGTTAGACAGGCATAGCAAAATAAATTTAAAATGGGTGGCGGCCAAACACATTCTGGCTAGGCTTATAAATGCCCTATGAACCTATGAACCTATGAACAGCAGTGTGGGGTGTTTAACAAAACCTTGATAAGAATCTTTCTGACATCAGAATGTTGCTTAACAAGCCTTTCTTCCCATGATTTTGAAGTATAATCTTGGTTCTCTATGCTTTACAATGATTTAGCCATTTTGCTCAGCGTGCATAACAAAATGCAACTCAAAATACATTTTTTAAAATAAAAAGTTATCAAGTTACTTAGAAAAGAATGAAACAGACAGTTCAGCAAATTCTTTGTAATAAAAATTCTCTGTAATTTTTTCCTCAAAGTAAATTATTTTTTCAACTTCTTTAGGATTACATATTCTAATTTTGACATTCAAAATTAGAAGTAGACTCAGAATTTACCTTAATTAAATGTGCTTAAACATAGGACTACAAGTAGTCTTCACAGAATTGTTTGCAAGCTTTTATGAAAAATGTCCAAGCAGTTCCTGGTACATCTGAATTTAGCGACATGATATATAACCTGTTTCTCTAGGAGTCTTGATTGATAAACATGGAGTGATATTCATAGTCCTGGGTTTCAGCTGAGCATAGTGTAATCTGCAAAAAGCAGCACTACATTGTTATGCAAATAAGGTCAGCAGAGGTCATTCACACTGACTATGGAAATGTGCAAGCATTATAATAAACACACCTATGCACAGCAAACG
>NC_056726.1:1016586510-1016599010 GCF_019279795.1 Protopterus annectens | reverse complement strand
CAGATTTTGTGATCAAAGATCAGGATAGAACCCCAGAACCTGGAGCTGTGGCTTAGAAAGCTTAAACACCTGGACACCATTCTGTTTATTCATGTCCATTATTACCTATGTCAAAGTCTGGCACTGTCCTTTTATTTGATGGAAAACTAATACCATTTAACTTAGCTGATTCACAAAAGTAATAAATAATTAATAACATTAATCTTGACGTCAACTGACATCTGCACTGTCATTACATTTCCACAGTTCTTCATTTTGTAACTCTATAAGTTATTCCTGCATGGAAACAACCGTTTAAGGGCAGCACGTCAGTGCACTATGCATAGTAAGGAAGGTGCGCTCCCTCTCCTCCTAAATGGACATGGAGCATGGATGAGTGCAGGGGATGTGTCTGAAAGCAGATCTCTCACAACACATTCGCCCCTGCACTCAGGAAGTGCAGTTCAGCAATTACAATGAGCAAGAATGCTCATAGGCGGTGGCATACCTCCCAACTATACAAATCATTGCAGAATGTCCAGATTTGTTGCCCATACAGTTGGCCTTTACCCCATTTGTAGTGGGAAATCTCGGGATGATGTCAGGATTGAAGCCGTTAAATAATGGCATAAATTTGAGTCTCAGACAACAAAATCCATTAAGAAACATATATTAAAACAAATCCTGTTACTCTATAAATATTCCCAAGTTTATAAGAGCAATAGGTGGTGGTGCTGCGGTAGCGTTGTCGCCTCATAGCAAGACGTTGTCCCATTCGATTCTCAGCTAGAGCGTCTTCTGTGTGGAGGCATACGTGAATGGGGCGTGCCTTCGTTGAAGGTTGTGCATCAGGGCTGGTAACCCGGTACGTAAAAATCCACTACCAATCATTAGCGGACCGGAGTTCCGCTGTGGCGACCCCTAACTGGGAAAAAGCCGAAAGACACAAACGTAAGAGCAATAATTAAAATATGTCCATAGTTGTACCTCATTTTGTCAAGCTTTGTCCAGATAGTTTGCCTGAAGAGGTTGAGAGGTATGGGGGGTTGCTAGGATGTCTGCCAAATGTGCAGCTGCATGCAGAAATCCACAGCAATAAGTGAAACCTGCCCCTTCCTAGAGAAAATAACAGTAGAGATTTTTTTTTATCAAACAGATTAACATTAATCATAGGTGTGCGAGTTTGCCCATTGCTTAGCTATGCATACTGTAGCTTAAATAGCACAGGAAGATAAATAGCAAATACATTCAATTGAAGCAGTACTGCAATAGTGTAGTGGTCAAAGCATTCGTTTGCATACAGTCATTCCAGGTTTAATTCCTCCTGTAGTAAATTCCATTTTCCATGTGAAATCACTTTATGAACATTTGTTTTGCTGTATAACCTACTAAAATAACATATATTTGTGAACTGGAGTACTGCATCAAGTGCAGATGTGAGGTGTCATTGTAATAATGTGGTAAAATCCATAGATAAACACAAGCGTCTCATACAGTATATGTACACATGAATCAGGGATACTAAATGAAGTTATAATGTGTAATGAATGGAAAATCCATAGAGTGTCCAAATCTACCACTTTCCCAAGAACCATGTTTCATTTCTTTCTAAATTAGTGCAGGGGTAAGTGGGAGTAAGCAGTTTTATGCAGTAGTAAGCAGGATTAAGCCTGGTTGTGCAGGGGTAAGCGATGCACACACAGGTTAAGCAATTATGAAGCTAACTCTCTGTAACCATATTTAACCGGAAGTTAGCAATGCTTGCCATTGCACAAACCTGCTTACAACTGTTTAAAAGTGCTTTAATCACTCTGTATCCAACAGCCTGTTTTCTGCCCAGCAAAAAAATAAACAGGCTTGGCAGGTCTTGAACTCAGGATACTGTACACTATAGTCACAGCAGTTCACCAGTAAGCCATCACAGCTCTACACAAAATTGAAGTATACCCAAACAGGTACTCACTATAGCAAAATCACAATTTACATGTGATAGGAATCTATAAACAGTTTTATGTTGTATAACCTACTACATAACATATATATGTGAAATGGAGTACTGCATTAAGTCCAGATGTGAGGTGTCATTGTAATAAACTGGTGAAATCCCCCAATAAACACAAGGACCCCATACAGTGTATGTACACATGAATCACAGATACTAAACAAGTATATAACATGTAATGAATGATAAATCAATGCCAAACAACAAACAGTGTGCAAATTTAAAAATAAGCAATACTAAGCATTGCACACCCCTGCTTACCAGGTGTAAGCAATGCGTAGCCCAGCTAAATCAATTTGCCTATTGGTATACCCTTTAAGCACTGCCACCCTTAGGTAAGCAGGTTTGCCCATAGCTTAGCATTTTCAAAACTGTCCAATCACAGCAAAGTGGGGGAAATCAGCCCTTTTTAAACCCCACAGGTGGGAATACATCTCATAACTGGTTGCAGCTTCCTCCTGTAGGCACTATGGCCAGTATCAGAGAAGGATCGCACTTCCAAGTGCAGCACTGGGGCATCCAGGAGTCCAAAGTCATGGCAGGACTCCTTGTAAAAGACAATGACCAGAGACTGCTGCAGGGCCAGTAGCAGGGTTCCCAATATAAAGCAGAAGCCTGGGACCATCTCAAGCGTGACCTCATCAGTGGCACTGGCATCCCTCGAACTGGTGAGCAGGTCAGGCATCACTATGCCAACCTGAAACAGAGGAAGAGAGAGCTCTTGGATCAGTGGATCCAAGAAGCTAGGCAGGGTGATGTCCCAGCAGTGTGTAAGTACTCATTCTACTACCTGTTTAATAACTGCCAGCTCATGTATATTATGGACAGGTATGGCTAAATATTCCTTTTATGTCTTTTACAGCAGTAGCGGAGCATGCTGTGAATCAGGAAGCCCATGCCTGTAGCTTGCTGGTGTGGCTAAATATTTCTCTTATGTCTTTTACAGCAGCAGCGGAGCATGCTGTGAATCAGGAAGCCCATGCCTGTAGCTTGCAGATGTTACGTCGCGATGCTGGTTAGTAATAATCTTGCATGTACTGTCATAAGAAATAAATCTAAAAGTAGTCGAAAGTTAATTGCCAGTATAAAACCTGTATTGTGTATGGCATGTACTGAATAAACCAGACAATATGGCAGGAAGAGTATCATATAGGCTGTTATGTAAATAAAAGGGTAACAGCCTGGCAATAAATGTCTAACTCCTGGACTGCTTGTGTTTACTTTGGTATCATATGGTAATGTAGTGTTGCATTCTCTTAATAGTATTGCTGTATTAAGCACTGTTACCCACACTGTGCTAAATAAATAAAATGTGTAGGAATGTCTGTATATGACTGTTGTAATCACAAGGTCAGATTGTACAACTGAGGGAGACATAGACAGAAAACAGTGAAAAGATACACAACATAATCCAAATAGCACACTCAACTGAGATGTGAACTGTTGTATTTTTAGCACACACAGCCACTGTTCGAATCCTGGGAGTGATGGTAAGCTATATGCAGAATCATACCCCACAAGTGTATAGATATTGTCATAAAGTCCAGATAATTGGCGTAATTCTCCTGCCTGTCACCCTGTCCCCCTGGCAAATCAGTGGGATGATCCCAGAAGTTTAGGCAGCAAATAATGACGTACGTCAGACATCATAACTGACAGAAATATATTTATAAGAACAAACCTGTCACTCTAGCAACTCACCAAAATGTTATGAGAGTAATAAGCAAAGTATGTCCCATCTCCACCCGCATGTTGTGAAGCTATGACCAGAGTGTGTGCAGTAACAGAGTGAGATGTATGTGCATAATAATAATGTGGAATCTGCTAATATGTGTGGCAACATTCAGGTAGTGTTAACAAACATTCCCCCCACAGGTCTGTCAGATACAAAAACTGTGCCTAGAAATAAAAGATTGAAATCCTGGACTGGTACTGTTTAGTCTGGTATTGTATGGCATTGTTAGTGTTGCAGTTTCTCTAAATAATAAGGTATTACTCATCACTGTCATCAACACGGTGCTACATAATAAAACTGTCTAAGAAACCCTGTATAAGAGCATTGTAATTACAAGGTCAAATTGTAAAACCACGGGAGACTTATAAACAGAAATCAGAGAAAAGATACACAGCAATATCTATGTCGCACACTCAGCTGTGATGTACACTGTTTTATTTTAGCAGACACCGCCATGGTTAGAATCCTGAGAGTGGTAGTAAGCTGTATGCAGAATCATACCCCTCAACAGTACAGATTTGTCCAGAATGTCCAGATATTTGGCCCATATCCGCTGCCTGTTACCCTGTCCCCCTGGCATATCAGTGTGATGATCTCTGACATTTAAGCAGCATTTAATAACATATAACTGACTGTCAGCCCTGTAAATACTCAGAAAATGTATATGAAAACAAACCTGTCACTGTAGTAACCCACCAAAGGTTTATGAGGGCAATTATCAAAATATGTCCCAGTTTCACCTGCATGTTGTCAAGACTTGCTAAGAATGTGTGTGCAATAAGAGATGAAGAGGTATGTGCATAACGTCAACCTGGAATCTGGGAATATGCGTAGAAACATTCAGGTAGTGTTAACAAACAATACCTCCACAGGTATACCAGGTAAGAGATGTATACTGCAGGTAAAACACGGTTCATGTATATAGTTGTCTAGAACCATACCACTGTCCAAACTAAGGCCATAGGGTAGTGTAATAATACCTGTAAGGTACAGGTTACAGCACTGACTAAGAAAGTAATGAGAACTACAGGGATATACAAGTTGTTAATTGACATCTTTCTCCCCCCACCACCATATCTGCAACAATAAACAAAATACAGAACTCAATGGGTATGAGTACAATTAAATCTACTGTTGGGACATATGTCCAATTGTTTGATAAATATTGAAATGTGTTTCTATGCATGTGCCATGTTGAAATGCTCCCACATTGGTGGCATGCTGCCATCAATGTACCTGCATGCTTGTTGTAATGGCCACAGTGGTTCCATATACGCATGTGTGCTGTTTGCTATGCAACTGTTCCATATCTGGTGTTTTGGATTATGGGAATATCTATGTATGCTTTTATATCTAATCCTGGAATGCATTGACTATTACTAACCCACATATGTTTTAAAATTGAAACACCACAGCACGTTTGGGAAGGCCGGTCCCAGCGGACCCACCTCGCCCACCTTATCTGGCCATGGCACCAGACACCAGCATGACCGGGGCCCACCCCAGGACCTCCTCATCAGCTGGTCCTGCCCCACCTTTGGGTGGAACCACCTCAGGGGATGGTGTTTGCCCCCCCGGAAGTGGGAGCGGACAGGATACTGTCACCCATCGTCAGGTCCAGGGTCTGGTGCACTGCGAGCTCCACAGGGAATTTGGAGATCTGCTACACCAGCTTGAGTGCTGCTTGGTGCATCTAGAGGGTCAGCCTGCCCCTCCTACCCACCCCCAGCACAGCCACCTTTGGGGCCATGAAGGTGCAGTGTGATTGCCCATTGGTGGGGACCTCAGTCCCACTGTTTCCATTTGGGGACATATGGGCTTCCAACTTCCAAACACCCCTCACCATCCAAGGTGTTTACCCCCCATGTGTCATATACCGCCCCTGTATGCTGTCTTGTCTGTCATCCTACCCAACCTACCTCCCCAAATATACCTACTATCCTTCCCCAACATCCCACTCTCAACTTTAAAAAAAAAAAGGCAATCTGTTCCCAAAAAAAAAATCTCGCCCCATACATAGCTGTCAATTTCACATGTAATCTGTTCTAATTGCCTTCACAACATATTATTGTTGTCCTCACCCCTCTCTGAGGGGTAAGAGTGTCCAAATATACTTCCAAATCAGTGTATGTGCACAGCTGTTGCTGAAGAAGAAATGGGCAGCTATGGACCTTCCCTACACCCTCCTGCACATCCCTAGCTATTTTCCATACTGTCTTTCCCTCTTTGTGCCCCTTTTACACCACTTTCTTATCAACCTTTTTTTCTTTTCTTTTAAATTTAAAGAAATTAGCGCGGGGGTAAGCGGGAGTAAGCACTTTTAAGCAGCAGTAAGTGGGTTTAATCCTGTTTGCGTGGCAGTAAGCAATGCCTACACTGGATAAGCAATTTAGAGGCTAGCTGACTGTAAAAATATTTAACCGGAAGTTAGCATTGCTTACTGTCACGCAAACCCATGCAAATCCGCTTACAACTGCTTAAAAGCACCTAAATCACTCTGTATCTAATGTCCTTTGCTCTGCCCAGCAGCAAAATAAACAGCCATCACAATTATCGAGCCTAGGACCCTGCACACCATAGCCAAAGTAATTTACCACTAAGCCATCTCAGATATACATAACCCTGATGTTTTCACAAACATATCCAGCACAGTCATTCAACAGTACAGGAAATGTATTTATATATGTAGATGTATGTGTATATATGTATGTGTGTATATGAGGATATATATATATATATATATATAAATATATATATATATATATATATGTATATATATATATATATATATATATATATATATATATATATATATATATATATATATATATATGCATGTCTATATATATATATGTCTATATATGTATGTATGTATATATATATATATATATATAAAAGTATATATGCAATGATATATATATATATATATATATATATATATATATATATAGATATATATGTGTGTATATACAGATATATATCTATAGATATATAAGAGAACACAACAAATTTATATATGACCAAAAGCACCGTTAATGGGAATGAGGAGGCCCAATCTAATTACCTCTTGTAATTATTGATATCATCCCCTCCCCCACAGCCAAACAGATCTGCCTTGCAACACAATACCAACACTTGCAAGTTCCATACCCAGGACCCTACATAACATAGCCACAATAAGTTGATAGTAATCCATACCACCTGTACTTGTCAGCATGGTATCAATAACATATCCAGTACAGTCTGACTACCATAGGGAATGTACAATGTGGAAGCAATAAACATTCCAATGATACATACACACACACACACACACACACACACACACACATATGCAGATACATATAGATAGAAAGATAGACAGATAGACATATATAGATATAGATATATATGTATATACACATACACACACATATGCATATATTACTACGTATAGATATGTATAGGAAGATACATATTTAGAGGGTGCACAGCATACTGAACAGCCAGTATTCCTACAGTTGCCACCTTTTAAAATGGACAGTGTATGATTCTCTCATAAAAAAGACAATTATTGCAAGAAACATATATCCACAGAGAAGTCAAAGGATATGACACCACACACAGGTTTGCATACATAAGAAATGTTTATTTGTGTACTATTACAGTTGTATATGTCATGTCATATAGCTGTTAGGTGTTTGAAATGCATACTAATTGAGTATTGCAACTCTCAAGCAGATCATTTTATACAGTAATCCAAAAGCATAACATATGTTGCTGTCCAGGCCAAGACCTTCAGGTATTACAACAATAAAGAAAGACTGGGCCAGAGGATAACAATCAATCGACAGTAAGTAATGCAGATGTAGTCCAGCAGCCTTCAATTACACTCTGTACTCAACTCCTAGGGGGGAAAGAATTAAGTTGTCACAATGAAGATGCATCTGTTACATAACAATGCTTAACTTAAAATATCACTATCACATTTACAAACAGAACAGGCTCTATGACAGTAAGCACTAGGCCACCAATGTTCCTAAGATGAAATGTATGAAAATGTACAGCCATATACCTTAAGATGTCTTGCTACTGATATCCCTCACATGTTGTAACAGCCTAGGTTATATATGGTGCATACTACTCCCCTATGGACTGACTTACAGGGGCATATAACAGTGTTACATACACTGACCTCTGGACTGCACAAGGGCACACATGTTTTGTCCAGCTGTAGCCCACATATATATGGACCCTACCCCACAATATGTGTGGGGACCACAACATCACTGGAATGATGGCAGGAATGGCAGCACGACATAATCATAGGCCACTACATAACAACCTCTTTCTGCATGTCATATGGACAAAACCTAGTATGTAGGTGGAGGACAGAGGCCGGAACACAGGGCCATATTTGCAATATTGCTGTTATACACTGGGAAAGTTGCTGGTGTTACAGAATTGTTTGCAACATACCCTTAGTCAGGAATATGAAGTTAGAAACACAAATGGATGTAGCCATGTGCTGATAGCACTCAGCAGACAGAATGCCAGTGATATATCTGAGACAAGACCTGTGTGCTGGACAGACAAAACATAACAGGTAATCCTCTGGCCATCACGTGGATAGACCCACAGTTGAGAGCTATGCAGACAGACTGCATTCTATGCTAAACTAGTATGTACACACAAACCCTGTAACACTAGTGTTATACAATGCATATAACAACACTACTCACACTGTCTGTAGGTCAGGAACCTTATACAAATATGTAGCTGGCCTGTGTCTGCAAGTCCTCTTGTAAAAAGTATTGCTACCTGCTGTCTGTAACACTGCTGACCACACACAGGAAGGACGTCCCCCATACAGGAAAGGTAAAGGGACCACGCACCATGCTCACATGATTTCAGAATTTATAGTAGTGGGTTGCCATGACAGTGGTAATTGGAATTACTACACAGCAGGCTGCATGTAGGTAGCAAGTGGTGAACACTGATTGGTGCAGATGCCATCACCTGATCATGTGCATCACCTACAAAATCCATGCTGCAATCTATTCAAAGCAGCTCAATCCATTTAGTGGAGAAAGACAGAGGTAGAAAGAACGAAAGAAAGAAAAACAAACAAACACACATCCATCCATTCACACAGCAAACTGTATCCAGAAGAGACAACATTCCCACAACAGGTATGTGAAGTATATATGCATGTAATTGAATGTAGTACTTGGTCCATAATAATAGGATAGATGATGTGGAATGATTTCTATGTGCCATCAGGTGTTGTTGTTGCAATTATGTCCAGCTGAACAACTGCTATGGACAATAGTGTTTGTCCCTGTGGGTAGTGGGCCATACCTGTCAAGTATGCAGATCAGCACTGACTGACAAGATGTAAGCCATCATAGTGTGCGTTGTGTGCTGCAAGACATGTATATTAGTGTGGCCAATAGCTGGTGGTGGAAGTAATGCCGTTATGATGGACAGGTGAGTTTCAGAACCCACCACTTGCAGGATAGTCATGTTAACGTGTAATGTAGCATGCACAAATTCCATAGGTGTGTAATATGCTTACCTGCAAAATGTCCCTATATATACCCCCTTAATGTTAGGCTGTATCCACATGTGGCACCTGTGCATGTTGTAGAAAGGCAGAACAGTGCAGCTATGCAGGAAGGAGAGTTAGAGAGTGTGGACCTGATGTCTGAATGCACCCCTATATATATATATATATATATATATATATATATATATATATATATATATATATATATATATATGTATGTATGTCTACATATATATATATATATATATATATATATATATATATATATATATATATATATATATATATATGAGTCTACCTGAGATGGTCGACAAGCCATTTGATCGACTTTCATTTGGTCGAGGCAGATTTCCCCTCCCCAATGTTGTGCGACCCTGGAGTTGATATATATAGTTAAGGGGTGTGGGGGCACTGCTTGTCGACCAAATGAACTGTCGACAAATTAAAGTCGATCAAATGGCCTGTCGACCATGTGATAGGGATCCATATATATATATATATATATATATATATATATATATATAAAACTCATAATATATATATATATATATATATCTACAGATATATATATATATATATATATATATATATATATATATATATATATATATGTATATATATATATATATATATATATATATATATATACACACATATGGGTCCCCTTCAGAATACCGAAATTCAAAACTTTGAAACCCATATGATCGCAGACCATATGTTCAAAGTTGAAATACCGACATTCTGAATGGGAAATCACATACAGCGCAGATGGGGAGATTTCCCTTGTGGGATTGGTAATTTTGGGAAGGATAATAGGTATATTTGGGGACATAGGTTGGGTTGGAAGACAGACAAGACAGCATACAGCGGCAGTATATGACACATGTGGTGGGTAAGCACCCTAGATGGGGAGTGTTGTCTGGGATGTGGAAGCCCATGAGCCCTGATACGGAAACAATGGGACCAAGGTCCCCATCCATGGGCAGTCACAACATCATCTTCATGGCCATGAAGGTGCCTGGGCTAAGGGCTAAGCAGGAGGAACATGCGGATCCTTTGAGTGTGTACTGAGGGCCTCAAGGTGCTGTAGCACAGCTCCCAAGTCTCTCTGGAGCTCCCTATGCACCAGACCCTGGACCTGACTTCGAGTGACAGGATCCTGTCTTTTTGTGCTCCCAGGGGGGTTCATGGGTTCATAGGTTGATACTAGGCTATCAGCCCTAGGGCCTATACAAGCCTAGCCATAACAATTCCCTGGCTATTTCTTCCCACAGTTTTTACTTCCCTGGACCCCTGTCTAGCAGGGTGACTGACGTGATCCCCAGGGTGAATTTCCTTTCTCCCATCCAATCATCAAGGTTCCTTTTGAAAAGGGCCAAGGAGGTGCTCTGCTTGACGTGTATGGGTAGTCTATTCCAGAGTCTGGGGAGTTTCTGGATCAGGAACCTATCCCTCCAGCAAGTTTTGTTTATTGTGATGACAAGGTTTAGATCCCTGGAGTGTGTGGCTCTGAGGGATTGGGATTTCTTTAAGTGTAGCATGTCCAACAGCTCTGGGTTTGACATGGCCTTGTATGTTAAGCAGAGATCGTCTCTACGTAGACAATATGCGACAGAGGATAGCTGGAGTTTTTTAAGGTGGTCAGTACAGGGCATCTACTTTAGGCCTGTGATTCTTTTAGTGAGGTATATCTGCAGCCTTTCCAGTTGTTGCAGATGTCTTGAGAGGTACATACCAAATGAGGCATTGTATTCTATAATGGGTCTAATGAGGAATGGGTACAGTGGGACAATAACCTCCTTTTTTCTGGATGAAAAGCCCTTAGTGATGAGGTTTGCCACATAGAAGGATTTCCTGACTGTGTTGTGGCAATGTCATTATTGAAGGTGAGTCCACTGTCCACCTCTGTCCCTAAGTCCCTTATCACATTTTCGGTGTTTAGTGTACTGCCACCTATGTGGTAATTCACAGGTACGTGTTTGTTCCCAAAGGGGATGACTATACATTTCTTGGCATTGAACTTGAGCCCGTGGCTCTGGCACCAAGCATCTGTTTCTGTAAGACCCTTTTGTAGAGTATCCACATCATTTGGGGATTCAATAATGGCTCCCAGTTTGCAGTCATCTACAAACTTTGTTAGCCAGAGCCCCTTAGTATTGGTCTGTACTTCAGAGAAGTAGATGCCAAACAAGAGCGGTCCCAGGACTGAACCCTGATGTACTCCACTTGTCACTTGTTTGGAACTGGATTGGAGTCAGCTACTTTTACAGTGTGGGTTCTGTCAGTTAGCCAGTTGGCAACCCATCAAGTGATGTAGGTATTAATGCCCAGCTTAGTAAGTTTATCTATGATTCCAGAGTGGGGATGGTGTCAAAGGCCTTGGTGGGGTCCTGATAGGCTCTGTGGATTACCTTACCCTCATCCACAGCTCTGGAGACTGATTCAAAGAGGTCAATCAGGTTCAGGAGGCAAGATCGGCCCTTCACAAACCCAAACTGGGTGGGGTCCTGTGTTTGAAGGTTGCCAATATCGTTGTTTATAAGTTCCATGATATGGAGGTGAACACCATCCCCTGAGGTGGTTCCACCTGAAAGTAGTGCAGGACCAGTAGATTTCAAGGTACCAGGGTGGGTCCCAGATGTGATGTGACCAGGTAACATGGCCAGATGAGGTGGAAGAGGTGGTTCTGCTGGCAACTGTTTCCCAAACATGCTATTGTGTCACTGTTATAGAACATATGTGAGTAGTAATAGTCCACACATTCCCAGACTATGTCTAACAGCATGCATAGATATCCCCGTTAACACAAAACAACAGATGTGCAGCAGTCACATAGCAAACAGAACACATGAATATATGGAACCATAGTGGACCTTTAATGGCATGCAGGAGACATTGTCCATAAAAGGCCAACAATAATAGTGTTTAAACATGGAACATGACTACAAACACATTTATTTATTTATTTATTCTATTTTATTTTACATTTGTTTATCGGGTTAATCCAACTGGATACATATCCATTTTCAGCAGAGACCCGGGGAGAAAAGCTCCACAGTAGAAACAGGACTTTGACTTACATACAGATAAATTCTTGATAAATCAATTAATTAGAGACACAAAATAAACATAGCCCTTGGCCGGGGGTTTTCCAAAAAAAAAGAAAAAAAAAAAAACCCGGGAAAAAAAAGGAAAGGTTTTTCCAAAAAAAATTAAAAATCAAAAAGGAAAAAAAA
>NC_056726.1:1016483291-1016563154 GCF_019279795.1 Protopterus annectens | reverse complement strand
ATAATATCCTTGGGATCAGTATATTTAATGCCATTCTGTTGTAGCTCAGAGCAGGTCTGAGCATTGCCATTTAGATTCCTGACATAGCTATAGAACGACTTCTGGTTGTCTTTGGAATCTTTGAATATATTATTTTCATAACTAGCTTTGGAGGATTTTATGAGGGATCCCAGCTTCTTAGTTTTTTGCATCCTTGGATTTTCCTCTTTTTTGCAACAGTTTCTTCCTTTTGTTGTAAAGTTTGTTTATGGCAAGGGACCAACAGATTGGCTTCCTTTTCTTGAAGGAGAGCATCTTGGTTCTATTTAGGACGGCACGATTCATGCATGACTGGATGTGCTTATACAGTGCCTTAGTGTAGGATTCAGAGTTGAACTTTCAGTTCCCATCTGCATGGATGTCATGAAGTTTGTCACTTCTGACTTGTGTAGCATGAAGTTGGCTTTGGAGACATTTTTTACAGAGGTTTCCTTACTGGGGTATGAGGTTGGATGTGGATATCAAGGGTGATTAGCTTATGGTCAGACCTGACTATCGACTGGGCGACCATAGATGTGAGGCATTGATTTCCAATGTTGGTAATGACCAGGGCTAGACTACTGTAGCCCCTGTTGGGACTACGGGTTAGTTGATTCAGGGCATTGGGAATTGTGACTTCCAAGAACCATTGGGCAAAGGTGTTAGTACACAAGTACATTTCCCAGTTAATGGCAGGGTAGTTGAAATCACTCAGTATTAGGGTGTTTGTATCTTAATATTTTCCAGTATGTTTAGAAAGGTGTAGTGCAAATCTTGGGGCATGGTGGGGGATCTGTAGCAAGCTATACAATTTGGATTGCAGTCTTACCTAGTGTTAGTTGCACCTGGAGAATTTCAGATGCATTGTGTTGTGCAACTAGCCTGGTGGTGTGAATATCCTTGGTGAATATGGACACTCCTCCACCTTTAGTATTTTGGTCTTGGTTTTGTGGCCGACAGGTGTAGTAAGAGTTGTACCTGGTATTGCAGGGGTGCTCTCTTGAGCCTTGAACCAGGTCTCTGTTACTGCACAGATATCGATGTTCTCCATTTTTAGGAGTGCCTAGTGACTGTGAATGGCCACAAAAGCATTGATCCCTACACACACAACCAAACACACACAATCTCACAGTTGCCATGTCTGGGATTAGAACTCCTACCTAACTAGTACATCACACTATAGCATTACACAGTTATAGCACATGCCTCGGGGTTTATAGGACTACTTCTTCACCAAAGCTCTATTTCAAGATGAATGACATCAGCAGGCTTGCCAAAGTAGGGCAATGGGAAGTGTAGTGACAGTGAATGGCCAACAAAGCATTGATCCCTACACACACACACACACACACACACACACACACACACACACACACACACACACACACACACACACACATACACAGTTGCCATCTCTGGGATTAGAACTCCTACCTAATTAGTACATCACACTAAAGCATTATGCAGTTATAGCACACACCATGCAGCTTATAGGGCTACTCTTTCCCAATGGTGTAGTAAATGTGAATGACAGCAGGCTTTCCAGAGTAGGGCAATGGGGAGTGCAGTGTGTGTGAATGGGCCATAAACCATTCATCTGGAAGCAGACACACAACACTCAATCACACATAGGTTTACATTTAACAGGTGTGTATATACAACTGCTAGATGAATAATGACTTGTACAGTCATGTTACACATTTATAACAAGCACCACAGACACTATAGTGCTGAGGGATAGCAGAGGTAAATGTCTACAGTGATTGACATCTGCACATCATGTGGTTTTAGCCAATTGGATGTGTGCTGTGTGGGACAGGCCTCATGATGGGAGGCTATTTGACACTGTCTGTCACTCTCTTTCACACATCTATGTATGTGTAAGTTTGGCCTATTATAGTGGGTTGTCCTTTGATATATGTCTGTATTCCTATCCGATGTGTGTGCAAAGCATGAATGGTGGTGTGCAATGTGGAGTGTGTGCACAAACATCTGCGACTGTCAGATATGTATAGTCCACTGTCGTTGCCAGACATGGGCTTAATTTCTTAAGTGTGTGAGCATGCCCACTATGATCTTTCATTATTTTGTTATCAGACATGGACTTCATTTCTCTGTGTGGAAGCATGCTCAGTATGACCTTCTGTATTGAATGTGTGAATCCATTCCAGGTAGGTTGTACTCCAGTGCAGGCCTTTGTGTTCTACACCTACAGCTAGCAACCTGTTTATGTGGGATATTTGTAGATTGGTTGACAATAGGGGGCTTACAATGGGCAGAGGATAGTGGGTTACTGTAGGTAATTGTGTCTATGCTACTTCTGCTACATGGTTTTGGTGTTAGCAGAGATATTCAGACAAATGTACTGTTTTACACTGTGATGTTTCATGTCATCAACTACTGTCAGGTATACATATTTGCTTGCAGTAATTTCCTGGAGAACACAGCGTGAATGAAGCTGTGTCCAGTATTGTAGTCTGCAGCCTACATATTTTTGCACTATCATGAAATTCTGGAGGGGAAGCTGCAGATACTTGCTGATGGGTCTGTGTAAATGGTTCAGCACCTTGGTACAGTGGTGGCTGAGGATCCCATGCGTGTACATCCATCTACATGACAGTATGGCTATATCATGCTGTGGCTATACCTCACAGCTGTACAGATTCACACAGGTTACCCAGAGGCAGGGTTCATATTTCTGGTTATTACCCTTTCACATTGTGGTTTACAAACAGGTTTGTAGCCACCCATTCCTGTGTTTGCAGGCAGAGATAGTATGTGCACAGAGCTGAGTTTCAGAATTCACACACTCCATGGCGTCCATGCTCCTACCCCCCTTCTGTTATTCTATCCTCTTCTGAACATTATGCAAACATTATCTGATAAGTTGCTTTATTTATCAATTCATTCCAGCAGTATTTAGGGGTTGGTCCACAGTTCATGCAGTAGGACATGGTGGGCTTGCTTCTGGGATTTGTCGACATGGCCTTACATTTGGGTGTTGTGGACTGTGTTATGTTATTTGGGACTCTGTGAGATAACATACATTGGCAGTATGTGTGAGACACAGGCCTTTGACAGAGGACTGTAGGGCATTTGGTAGTGATTCAGGCCATATGTAGCAGGCCATTGCATTGTGTCACTTAGTCCCAAGCTGCAAGCCACTATATTCCCTTGGGGTGACAGGGTAGGTGTGCAAGGTGTTAATGTCAATAATTTCTGTCCTTATTGATCCAGTGGTGTGGATGCTGGCAGGATGCTGCTTACAGCTAGAAACATACCTGCATGGGACACCTCTTCAGCATGCTGCATTCTGTGGCTATTTCCATACAGAGGTGGGGGTCATATTGTACTCATTCACAACAGCAGAGATAAGACCTGTGAGGTACCTGTGACTTGTGACTGATGGAGACGTGAGCTGGGTGCCTGTGTGCTATTGCAGCTTCTTGCAGCTGACTCACAGATATACATGGGGCATTCCCCTTATGCTGACTTGTGCAGGGACATCAGCAGTTTCTCAGTACTTCATACCTGTGATTTTTGTGCTCTGACAGTGTTTGGCCAGAAAACATCAGTATTCCATACTACACAGCCAACTAATGTGCTGCTAACCTGTTTGTACAATTCCAAAGGTGTGTCCATTTGACAGAAGCATTTTATACTCTCCTTGTCTAGGGTACTTCCACCTGTGTATTGTTTGTATGCCTGGGCCCACATTCATGCCATGTCCATCATTCAGATGGTGACAGATATTACATCTGAACAATTAGTATGGCTTACTGCTGGAATGTGTCTTGCTGGGATGCATTGTGTTTGGCACTGCAGTTGTGAGAACTTGGCCCTTTCATCAGCAGTACTGGCCAATGGCTACCAGGACACAACCCAACATGCCTATATGCTGACCGCTCTCACACAATGTACAACACACACCAACCTAACACACAGCCCTGGATATTGTACACATGCTACAATCTATCCTGCTACTTTGTTTGGCTCAGG
This sequence comes from Protopterus annectens, assembly GCF_019279795.1. Taxonomy (NCBI): domain Eukaryota; kingdom Metazoa; phylum Chordata; order Ceratodontiformes; family Protopteridae; genus Protopterus; species Protopterus annectens. The sequence continues at coordinate 1,016,559,137 of NC_056726.1, read as the reverse complement.
TAATCTGTGCTTCACTGTTATTATACCTACACATACATGCTACTGCATTTCTACATAGGATTGTGGGGGTGGGGCACACCTGACAATGGTACACATTTGCTATGACTGTACTGGTATTACAGGTACTCTATTTCATTCTGTATTCTGACCTATCATGCAGACTAGAGGCATATCAGTGTACTACAGTTTTTAGGTTTTATTGACCTACATTTCAGAACTAACATCCCACTGCCTGACCTGTTGTAGTCTATCTGTGTAGGTCTGGATGGGGACTGTTCTCCATAGTCATCAATCAGAGGCCTTAGCACAGCCTTTATTTGTGTTTGTCTATGCCTGTTCTGCTGGATGAGACTGTTGTTGGGTAAGTGAGCCTCACTGACTTGCAAGTGTGTGTCCTATGGACACACTTTTGACCTACCACATTTCCTGCAGTGGGTTTTGTCACCTTGTCTGGTACTGGTTACTATGATGACACCAGTATTTGTTACAGATTTCATGCTGCTGATATAGATGTCTACTATCTATTGGCATCCCATTCAGCCATTCGATTCCCTTGCATGCTCACATCCATACCATAGATACAAGTCTCAGAACACAATACTCCATTCAGCAATTGATAGGGAGAGTAACTTACCTTATGGTGGTGCCAGTACCGAGGATGGTGCTGGAGGGCTGACTACATCGGATGCACATAGTACACTCCCTATACATTGTTAAGCACAGGTAGTGTCATGTTTGGCATCCCTTTTACTGTATGTGCGAGTCAGAGAGAGGTGTCATTCCCTGGGTTCCTACCGTGTCATCGTATGTGTTATGTGTAGCCTCTTTGCCAAGGCCTGGGCATACTGGGCATGCCTCCTTCTGCCTACTGGGGCAGGCTCAGTTTGTTCCTCCTCAGAGTCACTCTGTGCCTGTGGAGGCCTTGACAATGGTGGGGGGCTGTGTGGCCCTGCCCTGTGCTGTTCCTGCTGCAGTTGTTTCTGCAGCATCATATTGTTTAGCATGGCACATACAATAACAATTTGTGTACGTGTAGATGGTGAGTACTGCAAGGCTCCACCGGATATGTCCAGGTACCAAAACCATGACTTGAGCATCCCAGACACACGGTCTATTATGATTCTGGTCTGTGCATTTGCATCCTTATGGAGTTCTTGTTCAGGTGTGTGTGCATTTCTGATGGGTGTCATCATCCATGGCTCCAGGGTGTAACCAGCATCCCACAATAGGTGGCCATATGGAATGTCCCCATGGCAAATCTCTGGTACAACTGCGTCATATGCCAGATGTGGGAGTTGTGATAGCTTCCAGGGCTGCTAGCACACACATTCACTATAATGCCCTGGGCATCGCACATGACCTGACAGTTGATGGAGGGGAAGCCCTTGCGGTTTATGTAGACTATACCCCACTTGCAATTTGGTGCTTTGATGTGTATGTGCGTGCAGTCTATAGCACCCACTACCTCAGGGTATTCTGCTATTTGGTGGAAGAGACGCATATTCTGGTCAACGCCTCATGGGTGTTGAGGAAATATATGTGCTCACTGGCATGTGCTGACATGGCATCCAGGAACTAATTGAGTACCCTGGATGCTGATACCTGTAAGATCCCAATTATTTCCCCAGTTGGCCTTTGGAAGGTACCTGTGGCTAGTATTCTTAAACCTACACATACATTGATATCCACTGGGATGGGTTCACCTCTGTTGATTCTGTGTGTTAAGCATGGCTGGCACAGCTAAACAATTTGCTGTAGGATATCCCTGTCTACCCTATAGTGCTTCACTATCTCCAGCTCATGTAGCCCCTGGTAGGTTACCCTGGGGCTGTACACTCTTCTTTTTCTCCTCACTGTGGGTTGGTCAACAGCATTCTCATCCTCACCACCCTCAGCCTCATCCACATATTGATGTATGAGAGTGACAGCAGACCCTATCATTTTATTAACTTTGTCTGGTAAAATTTCCTCATCAGTGTACACCGGTGGTGCAGAGTTTGTGGGAAAAACCAGAGTGAAAGATGTTTGCATAGTTAATAGTAGTGTGATGGGCTGGACTGGGCTGCTGCCTGTGTAATTGGCTGATTCTGGTACATTTCACCTGCCAGCTATGCTAGTTCTCCTTGATTACCTTCCTACTGCTGTTTTCCTTTCCCATTGCCTCCCTGTTTAAGCTCCAAGGCGTGCCATGCAAACACAGTGCTCAGATGTGCACGGAGCTTCTATTTCCTGGTTTACATTTTTTTTTTGTTTAAAACCCGGTGCATGGCACGCACACCCATTTATGCAATGTAAAGTGTGCTTGCCAGCTTCAGACAAACCCCCTTCCTGAGCTCTGCTAAGCTTAGGGCAATCCTGACCCACAGAGCTCCAATAAGTTTAACGTATGCCTGACACACCCCTCTATGATGTCAGCTAGCTCTTAGGCTTGCACCATGGTTTTCCTGTACCTGCATGGTTGGCTGCAGGCTAGCCATGAGGGGAAATCTGTGATTCAGTATCATTCCCCTCATTTTCTTAGGATTGCCTGCTAATGCCTAGTTACAAGTCCCACACTGAGCCTTCCCCCTTAGCAACCACTATTCACTGGTCTTGTTGTCTTCTGCCTGCCATTGACTATAATGGCAAAATTGTGATTTTGCAGTGAAAGCTTTTTCAGGGTTTTTCTTTTATTTTCCAGCCGATCCTGTTTGTGCGCTGCTGCCCTATGCTTAAAAGTCCAAAATTTGCCAAAAAAAATAAAATCTATATATTTTTTTTTGCAACTGTTATCCATGCCAATGGCCATATATCTGGCCATTGGCATGCTTTATACATTATATACACCCTTTATTTGGAGCTGTCATGGGTCCGTTATGTAGATTGCAGAAATGTACTCAGTTACAAACCGAGTACATTTCTACAGGTTACACTAATCCTGCATGGATGGCTGCCAGCTTCATGGATCACTAATTCACCTCATTTGCATGGTTTTCATCTGCAAATGGGGTAATTAGCATACAGGAGCTGTGTCAGTGCAGGAATAGTGCAGGAGGGCTCCTGCACATCCCGGGAGCTTGTTCCTGAATATCTCTGAAGCCATATTGCCTCCAGCAGCTCCTGCACTATTCCTGCACGCCGTGCAGAGCTTGCTGAATCCTGGGATATGACTTTGTTTCTATGGTTACTCAGGTTTTATCTTTTGGATTCCTTTTCTCTCCCACTGGATAAGCTCAATCCAGTCCCTCCAAGAAATATGTCCTTTCCCTCTCCTTTCTTCGTTTCCTTCTTTTTTCACTTCTGTTTTTTCTTTTTTCATTATTATCTTCCATACTTTACCAGAAAAGAAAGTTGCTAGCACTACATATCCTTCTCAATGCACACAACCACCACCCTCCATGTCAAAGAATGCAGCTATTAGAGATTAAAAAAAAAATAGATAGGTGGATAGATGGATAGATGGATGGATAGATAGATAGATAGATAGATAGATAGATAGATAGATAGATAGATAGATAGATAGATAGATAGATAGATAGAGGCATTCTTTTTTAATGTAATGTCTAAGTGTGCCTGCTTTTCCTGTTTCTTATTAACATTATAATGGTCATATGAGTAGACGTCTTAGGTCCTTTATGTCTTTGTTATTCCGTGGCTGGCAGTAAATCAGCTGACTAAAATGTGTAAGTTTTGTTTTCAGATAGCTGAATGAACTGCAACTTTTTCCTTAAGGTTGCAGCAAGGGGGAGATTTCCCTTATTCTGATGTATATCGGCCCTGGAATTGATTATATTAATAGCAGCAATGTGTATGGCCACTGACCATAAGGACAAAAGCTTTGAGAAAAGTTTTACAGTTGCTTTTTATTTCATTCCAGAGTTCATTTGAATAAAACTGACATCTGATGAACTGTCCTGCAGTCTCTCATGTCCTTTTTACCAGGTGATGACTTGCTTTCATATTACAAATTATAGATCCAGTTTTGTTAGAGATATATTCTATATCTAAAATCTATCTATATATCTGTATCTAATTCTATTCTAAAAGTGTATTAATTCTGGTTTAAGCACTTGGGCTTTCAGGCCAGTTATTTTACATTAAGAGGGTTCATGGTCTGCACTCTTGTGGGAGGAGAGGCTGGACTCTGCCCTTCTGAGCTGGGAATTTCTGGTTGAAGGCTTATAGTGCATGCATATCTGAACTGCTTCTTACCGAAGTTGGTGCGCCTTGTTTGCTGTGGCATAGACTGGATTCGGGCCTGCTGGATCTAGCTTTGTTTGTGTAACTTGAGCACTAATCCAGACATTCTCTAAAGTATTCAATTGTATTTATTACTGCTTGGTTGTAACTTGATTAAAGTGTAGCTATCATTCTAAGCCCTTTGGATTAAGCACTTGGGCTTCAGACCAGTTGTTTTACATTAGGAAGGTTTGTGGCAAGCACTGTGGTGGCAGGACAGGTAGCTTTCATCCTTCTAAGTTGGGAACTGCTGATTGAGAGCCCAGTGTCCAAGGGTATTAGTTCTGGTTTAGGCACTTGGGCTTCAGGCCAGTTATTTTACATTAAGAAGGTTCGTGGTCTGCACTCTTGTGGGAGAAGAGGCTGGACTCTGCCCTTCTGAGCTGGGAATTTCTGGTTAAAGGTTTATAGTGCCTGAATATTTGAATTGTATCTTACTGAAATTGGTACACCTTGTTTGCTCTAGCATAGACTAGATCCAGGCCTGCTGAATCTAGCTTTGTTTATATGCTTGTTGTTTGTTGGCTTGTTATTTCCCTGGAAGCTAATTCCACCTAATACGCGGCTTCTCAGCGCTTCTGTGGATCACTAGTGATATCTGCATTGCTTACTGTACTAGTTCCTTGTTTCACTTGAAAGAAAGTTACTGTTTGTCATTTTTGCATTTAGTTACTTGCAACACATTGCACTCAAGTTACCTGGCACTTGCTCACTAAAGCAATTATATGTCAGCACTAAAATTAAAAGCACTACACCCTCACTCCCCACTGGCCCTTGTTTTCAATTATTAAGGAATTCCCAATATTATTCTAGCATGTCCAAAGGTCAGTTGTCAATCTCCTCTCCGGTCCAGCTGGTGAATCTGGGAATCTTGAGGCAATGTTATAACTGCCTCATGTACACAGACAACCCTCTCCTCCTCCCACATAACACAAATACTTGTGAGAGATGCAGCTATTTAGCCAAACTGGAGGTTGAGCTCTCTCAACTCAGGACTGGCAAGACCAGACAGGAGGAGAAGGCAACTACACACACCACAAAACCAGCCTCACATAATGCTACTACACCACTGAATCAAACACATAAACACACAAAGACATACTGGAGGCTCTGAGTAAAAATTTACCTAAACAGCAGAGGCCTCCAAAGCAGACACCCAAACAACTGCTACCTCAAGACACCCCACAAGCAACACATAAACCACAAAAGCAGTGTGCAAAGCAGTCACAGCCCTTAAGGCCAAATACAACACCAAACATACTTGTCATAGGTGACTCCATAGTCAGACACACTGACGTCCCACTCACTAGGCTGAACAAGGAGAGGGTCACAGTAAGCTGCCTATCGGGCGCTAGATTCCACCACATAACACAAGCACTCGGGTCACTACACAGCAAGTACAAATATGACACAGTCATTGTCCATGCTGGTGTGAACGACCTGAGACGCATTCTCCCTGGACTACATGAAAAGAGACATAGAGGAGCTCTCTGATTATGTAGCCCAGGCAGGTATGACCCTGACCCTGAGCAGTATCCTTCCTTCACCAAGAATGATGCCACAATATAAAGACAAGATGATCAGCTTTAACAATTGGCTTAATGTCTGGTGTTATTCAAAGGGGATCCAGTGTCTGTCTGCCTGGGATGACATCCTTGACAAGCCACACTGCTTCGCAAGGGACGGCTTGCACCTATCACCCCTGGGATTCCGGATAATAGCTAAGGCTCTTGCCACCCCCATAGTGCCTTTTTTAGGCAAGGCTCAAATTCTAAACCTACCACCCTAGAAAACAAAAATGGGAAGAAACTGAGGGTAATGCTGCTCAATGCCAGAAGTCTAAATCTCAAAATGCACGCACTCGAGGCCCTTCTCATTATGGAGAACATCAATGTCTGTGCTGTAACTGAAACCTGGTTCAAGGCTCCTGAGAGCACCCCAGCACTTTTAGGTTTTACCTCATATCATGCGTTCCGGCCCCAAAACCCGGACCACACCACAAAAGGAGGGGGTGTATTCATATTCAAAAAGGATACCCACACCTCCAGGTTGGTGGCAACGCACGAAGCTTCGGAAACCATCCAGGTGCAACTAACCATAGGCAAAACTGCTCTACAAATTGTAGCATGCTACAGGCCACCCTCTCAAACTCAGGAACCCCACACAGCCTTCCTGAAGACACTGGAGGGTATAAATGTATCTCCAAACACCATCATATTGGGTGACTTCAACTACCTGAATATAGACTGGGAACATTACTCAAGCCCTAACTTTCTAGCCCAACGGTTCCTGGAGTTCATAAATTCAAATGCCATGGAACAGCTAGTCTCTGTTCCCACGAGAGGAGAAAATATACTAGATCTCATTATCACAAACATGGGGACAAAATGCTCCACACCGGAAATATATCCTCATTGGTGAGATCTGATCATAAACTAATCTCACTGGAAATCTACATCCCGCCCCCACCCCAAACAAAAGACCACAGTGAAGAACTTCTAAAACAAACTTCACACTACTCAAGACTGGTGTGGTATCCTTCAAGGCCCCTGAGCCAGTGGAAACCACAACCCAAGCTGCGAAGCCCTTACAAATGCCTTCTATGAACACCTCCAGGACTGCATGGATCAGGCAATCCCAAATAAAACCAAGACTCTTTCCACAAAGGGCAAACGTCCAGTCTGGTGGACCCCAGCCATTAACAAACTTTACAATAAGAGGAGAAAGCTATTACATGATAGAACAAAATCCATAAAAGGGAAGTCACCCTGATCATTATTAGTAAAAAATACGAGCACTCATAAAATCAACTAAGGCCAATTTTGAGAGAAAAATTGCCATGGATTCAAAGGACAATCATAAGGCCTTTTTCAGCTATGTTAGGAACCTGGGAGGAAACTCCCAGATATGCTCAGAATTAGTCCAAAATGATACAAAAATCACTGAACCCACAGACATTGCCAACATACTGGCAGACAGGTTCAGTGCAAACTTCACCACCCTCTCCCCCCCAAAGGAGAGATAACTATCCCAGCGGAGTGTAGCCTCCCAGACATCTCAAATGTGCAGTTGAAAGCTGCTCTCTCTAAAGCTAAAAACACAGCATCAATGGGACTGGATGGTGTCCCTGGCTGTGTGTTACATGAACTAAATGAGGAATTAAACCCGCACATAAGGCAGCTGTTTAATCTCAGCCTTACCACAGGATACGTGCCCAAGGAGTGGCGAACGGCAACTGTGGTCCCACTCCACAAAGGCGGTGCCTCTACGGACCCTGGTAATTACCTACAAGCTTAACAAGTCTAGTCTGCAAAGCTATGGAGAGGATCATAATGGAGCTCATAAACAAAGATATAGGGACTTGCAGACATTGGACCTGACCCAGTTTGGCCGTCAAGGGCAGATCATGCCTTTTGAACTTGGTCGACTTCTTCAAACAGTCACCAAGGCCATTGATGAGGAAAGGCAGTCCATACAGCCTACCTTGACCTTGCAAAGCTTTACACAATACCCCACTCGGTATTGTAGAAAAACTTACCAGCTTAAATGTAAACCCATATGTCACAAGATGGGTTGCAAACTGGCTTAAGGACAGAACCCACAGGGTTAGAGTTGCTGGCGCTATGTCAGACTCCAAGCCGGTCACAAGTGGTGTCCCACAGGGCTCGGTCCTTGGCCCCTATTGTTCGGCATCTACTTCTCAGAAGTACAGGCCAACATGGGAGGACTTTGCTGACAAAGTTTGCAGATGACTGCAAACTGGGCCATAATGGAAAGTGCATCGACACGGATATCCTTCAGAAGGGACTCATGGAAACAGATAGCTGGTGCCAGAGCCATGGCCTGAAGTTAAACGCCAAAAATGTATAGTCATACCCTTCGGGAAAAACAAGGTAACCCCAAGCTACCATATAGGTGGCAATCCACTAAGCACAGAAGAGGTTATCAGGGACCTGGGGACCCAGGTTGACAGTGGCCTTTCTTTTGACACTCACGTTGCTAAAGTGGTTAGAAAGACCTTCTACATTGCCCACCTGATCATGAAGGGATTCACATCCAGATCTAGTGAGGTCATTGTTCCCTTGTACTCTTCACTTATCAGACCAATGATCAAGTACAATGCCCCATTCGGGATGTATCTCACCCAACATCTGCAGCAATTGGAAATACCCCAAAAGTTCCTCAACAAAAGGATAAAGGGACTCCAAAATCTGTCATATGCTGCCAGATTGAAGAAACTCCAGCTCTATTCAGTTGCATACCGTCTGCTCAGAAGTGACATGTGCCTGACATACAAGGCCATGTCCAACCCGGAATTAATGGACATGCTCCACCTCAAAAAATCCAAATCCACCAAAACCACTAGAGCAAGCGACTTAAACCTTAGCACAGATATAAATAGGACATGCTGGAGGGATAGATTTATCACTCAGAGACTCCCTATGCTGTGGAATAAAATCCTGGTCCATGTGAGGCAGAGCACCTCGCTGGCTCTGTTCAAGAGAAATCTTGACCTGTGGATGGGAGATCGTAGGTTTATCCCGGGAATCATCTCTGTGTCACTGCTGGACAGAGACACAACAAACTAATGGGCACAGTATTTTTTCATATAAGGGGTGGAGTAAGCCACAAATATTTGGGCTAGGCTTATAAATGCCTTAGGGCAGATAGCCTAGTATAAACCTATGAACCTATGAACCTATGAACATTTGACCTGTGGAATACAATGGGTTAAGTGAATCATTTGAAATTCTGTTCATTTCTAGTTTCTGTTCTCATCTTGTGCAACTTCTTACATCTTAAGACAACATTTTTTACTCAAACCACAAGGCCGCAGAAGCTTCCTTTTGTGAAGAGACTGTTTTGGCAGCTGCCTGAACTTGAAGAGAGAGTTAAATAAAGCTACAGACATAAACTGCTTATATGATTAACAGATTAACACATTTCCCAAAGAATTTTTGCAATGTTCGCAGTTATTATTTCTGTCATTTATTTAGTTATTACTTATTCATTAGTTAAGGAGATTTGTCTGACTAAATATGTACTAGTAGCATTAGCAGTAATTTAGAGTAAACTTTGCCTGCAGACGTAACTTTTTTTTTACATTTTATTTTGACCTTTTCTTGATCCACTAACCACTGCTCACTGTTTCCTGGGTGGACCCAAAATATTTTGGTCTAGTGACGTGACTTGCTCCCTCTCACAAAAAGTACAAGACAAAGATTTGAGAATTAAACTTAAGCTAACAATTGTATATTTATCACACAGCCACCATACACTAAGCTATACCGTTAACACAGTAGTAGTGGACATATTAAACACAGGTCACTTCTGTCTGCATCATTCTTAGTTCAGGCAGATGTCTGAGACTCTGTGGCACCTGTGTTGAAGAGCAAGGAGTTTTCTTTTAGTTATGGCCATATCTCTAATAATCCATATAAATATTTCCTAAGATTTTCTCTGACAGAGAATCACAGGTATGGTTGGATAGTACAGTTGTGTAAGAAATGATCATAACAGTAGATGTTCTACTGTTATGATAAGTTCTTACAGAACTGCACTGTGTCCTACTGAGATCAGTGTTGCTGTATTCCAAAGGGATGCCTGAGTCCCAGAGACCAAGGGAACAGAAGGGATGATGGTTAATGGAAAGAAGAACTGTACAAGAGTCTGTAGAGAACTGACCTAATGAAGGCAGCTCTGCATCTAGAAAAGGCACTAATTCTGAAATGTTTAGTGAAGGTGTGCCCAGAAGACCAAGTAGCAGCTTCCATGAGTGTTCTGCCTTCAACAACTTTGTAAAAAGCCGCTGTGGATTACATTGCTATGTTAGCATGAACACCAAGGACAGGTGGGTGTGGATTTGCCATTGTGTGAGTAACAAAAGGAGATGGAAGATAGTCACAGTGACTTCTCTGTGAATGGTGTCCTTCCCAGATCAGAGGATTCTTTGGAAATTTCTTCCTGGATGCCTTCCTATGTTTCTGAAGTGGTCTGAATTCCTATGTAATGAAATAATTGGGCTTGTCAGGGTAGTTCTTCTGGTATCTGGGTACAGAGGTAAGCAGAATCTGTCTGCAGTGTTTCATAGTTTTGCATTGTTCTTGTAAAGCTTTAAATAAATTGGCTGCCTGGGGGATGAGCAAGAGATTCTTGTTTAAGGGCAGTGCCATAGCTGGAACATTTAGTGCCCAGTGCCAAATGTACACTCACTTCTTCATATATGAAGAGCAAGCAAACAAACAAAAAAGCACTTTACTGTATTAAGCCAATCACTACATAGTAGTTAGACCAACACCCCTCAGCTCAAAAAAAAAAAAAAAAAAAAAAAAAAAAGCACTTGACTGTACTAAGATTAAAGACAGATACACACTCCTCCCCAGCTGTTCCATTGATTCAAGAGCAACACAAACTAAATAAACGTCCTAATACTTACAGCAATTGCCCCCATCATCCCACCTTGCTACACTACTCTCTAAGGGTGGCCCCGCAGCAGTATATCCGACAAATATCTGGACATAACATTACACTGGGTAAGTACACTGAGCTGACAGGCATGTCACAAAGCACTGTGCAAATTACAGGCAGACTGCCACAACACTGGCCTACATTTCTTATGGGGCAATACACATGTACCTGCAAATATAGCAGACTCTACAGACATGTAACAGCACAGAGTAACAGACACCTGCATGAAAGTGCATACCCACAACCACACAGCCTGAGTCACATATGGTAAGCATGCTAAATATTACAGTATATGAACTGTCTGATCAACATCATCCTCATATGTGCCACTCACACACTAACCCTACATATACTGGGCCAATACACTGTATATTCCAATGCCTGACTGTGGTATGGGAAATGTGTGTGTTTGGCCTTACACACATGTAAGCTGATAGGGTACCATACACTGGAGCAGCATGCAACATCAGATAGAGCAGGACAAAGAACAATGACATCTACCACAGGCTGTACACAGGCCAAGGTACATATTCACAGTACACACACTCTTAACAATCACCATAAGTACATAGACCTCACTACTGTACACACTGTGACAGAATGTCCAGGTTTTGTCCTCAAATATAACCCCTACTATGCATAACATGTTTAGCAGGCTGATATCTCACTGGCTTGTTATCAGGTATGATGTCAATAAACAATGGTGGACTGAACATATGCACCTCTTACTGCATGACATATATACAAAGGTTGACGAGTTGTGGCTGGAGCCACAAACACAGGGCCAATATTGACATGTTGCTGTGATAACCTCATACATTTACAGATGTAACAGGGTTTGTTGTGACATATGTCCTATGAGGGATATGAAGTCAGTAACTTTCATGGCTGTCACCATGTACTGACTGCAATCCTCAGACTATGCTACTGCAGTTCTAAAGATAGATAATCTGTGAGTAACACAACATACATAAGACTCCAGACACTGGCCTGTCTGCAGATAGCCATACAGGTGGGAGTTTCCTCAACCACATAACACTGTCATGACATGTATTAAATCATGTAGACCAGCCATATCCACACAAACCCTGTTAAACCAACATTACTTCAGATGCAGAAGAGCAAGACTTATATTCTGTAGTCATGTCTGGAACATCCCCCTCCTCTTTGTTGTCCTGCCTCCACAGTGTATGTTGTTAGAGGTATATCCCACTACCCTCTGTGATGCTGTTTGCCAAACACCCACATGAAGTCCTGCTCACAGTGAATAAAAAGGGGCAACACCAATATGATGCTCCAAGTTATAGGAGTGTATTTCCATGCAACTGGCTATGGGAATGTTACCACAGCTATTCCACATGCAATCAGGTAGTGGGGGACTGCAATTCGTGCACAGGTCATGAGCTGATCAGGAGCATCACTTACAAAACACAAGCTGCTGCCTAAGCCAAAGAGGAGTGAGGGAGACAGACAGAGACAAAGTAAGACAGGGAGGGGGAAGGACAGTAAAAGGTAAGCATTATTGCGTCACACACTTACCAATACAGGGTTTAAAAGCCCTGCTTGACTATGTATTGCTATTACATTTCTATGCAGTTATTGCATGCACCACAGAGCTTACATGTTGGAGAGCTGTACAAATGTATATTTAATGGTGAGTGACATCTGCAACAGTGATAAAGGCAGGATAAGGTAAGTGTAGTACATGTGCCTGTCCACAAGAACAGGTGTCAAGGATGACACAGCCACACTACCTGAGGGACTCACACACATTATCACAGTTGGCAGGGTTAGGATTAGAATTCTTAACTAACTAGATTGCTACACTACAGTATTACACAGGTATCACATGCACCACAGAGGTGATGAGGCTGATATATGGGCAAAGGGTATGTCAAGGTGACTGACATCAGAAGGCATGCTTCAGTAGGGCAATGGGAGGTGTAGTGAGTGTCAACGGCATCCAAATCATTAATCTCCACACACACACACACACACACACACACACACACACACACACACACACACACACACAGGTTTGCCAGTACTGACATTCATGGATTCATTGCTTCACAGGTGTGTAGTGATTGACTGTGCCAGAAGGTTGTACTAGGATAGACAAAGGGTATACCTTGGATTCAGCCTACATGACAATGATCTGCAGTGTGGCGCAGGGGTGTAGTCTCTGGATTAACCCACACATGTGGGTATTGTATGCACCTTCCACTCATCTGGGTTACTATTGTGGGAGGCCAGTGCTGTGCAATGCTTGCCATGTATGTGTTCTATATTCCATAACATGGACAGTGTCTAGGATGTGCACATGTCCTATATGCATGTTCTGTGACATGTGGAAGTGTACCTGAGGTGTCTAGGGCATGCTGTGTGCACAGATTTTTATCATCTGATGTGGGATTGCTGACCTTATGTGGTGAGAACTGGCAATGGAAACCAGGTTGACCCTGCACCTACGTTGACAGCATGATACAGGTATTCACTGGTGTTAGTGGTATCTGTCTAACAGGGCATGTGTATAAGGCATGGTATTTCCTTTGTGGGTTACATTTGCTGACTCTACAGTTGTTGCAGGTGTCCAGTGGGGAACATAGTAAAGAACCACTGTATGCAATGATTTGCCTATTGTAGGGATGGGACAGGGAGCCAGACCTGACTACCAAGGGGGTGACCATAGGTGTGAAGCATCAATTTCCCATGTTGGTAATGACCAGGGCTAGAATATTGGAGCCCCTGTTGGGACTATGGGTTAGTTCATAAGTTCATAGGTTCATAGGTTCATACTAGGCTATCTGCCCTAGGGCAATTATAAGCCTAGCCAGAGTGTGTTTGGCTTTCGCCACCCATTTTAAATTAATTTTGCTATGCCCTTTTTCGAGGTTAGTATACTGTGCCTCTGTCTATCAGTGACACAGAAGTGATACCCGGGGTGAACCTACTATCTCCCATCCACTCATCAAGATTCCTCTTGAAGAGAGTCAATGAGAGACTCTGCCTAACCTGGACTGCGATTTTATTCCAGAGTGAAGGGAGCCTCTGGGTTATGACTCTGTCCCTCCAGCATGTCCTATTTATTTCAGTGCTGCGGTTCAAGTCTCTTGAGTGCGTAGCTCGATGGGATTTGGATTTTCTGAGGTGCAGCATGTCCATTAATTCCGGGTTGGACATGGCTTTATATGTCAGGCACAGATCGCCTATGAGCAGGCGGTATGCCACTGAGTAGAGCTGGAGTTTCTTTAACCGGGCAGCATATGGCATCTGTTTGAGCCCTTTGATCCTCTTGGTGAGGTACTTTTAGGGTCTTTCAGGTTGCTGCAGGTGTCTGGTAAGGTACATCCCAAAAGGGGCATTGTACTCAATTATGGGCCTGATGGAGGGATGAGTAAAGAGGCACGATGACCTCCCCTGATCTAGATGTGAATCCCTTCATGATTAGGTGTGCTATATAAAATGTTTTTCTAACCACTTTGGCCACGTGGTTGTCAAATGAGAGATTGCTATCAACTTGGGTCCCCAGGTCCCTAATTACTTCTTCTGTAATTAATGGTTTACCACCTATGTGGTAATTTGTGGGCACTTTGTTTTTGCCAAAGGGGATGACTATACACTTTTTGGCGTTTAGCTTGAGGCCATGGCTCTGGCACCAGTTGTCTGTTTCTATGAGGCCCTTTTGGAGGATGCTTGTGTCGGCTGGAGAGTCGATTATGGCGCCCAGTTTGCAGTCATCTGCGAACTTGGTCAGCCACAGTCCTTCCGTGTTGGCCTGTACCTCCAAGAAATATATACCGAAAAAGAGAGGTCCCAGGACTGAGCCTTGTGGGATGCCACTTGTAACTGCTTTGGAGTCTGACATGGCTCCAGCAATTCTAACCATGTGGGTTCTGTCCTTGAGCCAGTTTCCAACCCATCTAGTGACATACGGGTTTATATTTAAGCTGGTGAGCTTATCTATAATGCCCGAGTGGGGTGTTGTATCAAAGGCTTTATGAGGTCCAGGTACGGTGTGTGGGCAACCTTGCCCTCGTCAATGGCCTTGCTGACTGTTTCAAAGAAATTGACCAGGTTTAAGAGGCAGGATCTGCCCTTAACAAAGCCTAACTGGGTAGGATCCAGTGTCTGTAGGTCCCCAATATCTTTATTTATGAGGTCCATGATGATCCTTTCCATAGCTTTGCAGACCAAGCTAGTCAGGCTTATGGGGCGATAGTTTCCAGGATCCATTGAGTTACCACCTTTGTGGAGAGGGACCAATATTGTTGTATGCCACTCTTTGGGAACATATCCTGTAGTAAGGCTGAGATTGAACAGTAGTTTTATGTTTGGGTTTAGCTCTTCTTGGAGTTCATGTAGGACGCAGCCCGGGACACGTTTAGTCCCATTGATACTGTGTTTTTTGCTTTGGAGAGGGCGTCTCTTACCTGAGCATCTGAGATGTCAGGGGGGGGGCAGCACTCTGCTGGGATAGATATTTGCCCTTGTGGGGGGGAGAAGTTTGCGCTGAACCTGTCAGCTAGGATGTCGGCAATGTCTGTGGGTTCGGTATATTTTTTGTCATTTTGGACTAATTCTGAGCATATCTGGGAATTCCCACCCAGGTTCCTAACATAACTAAAGAAAGCCTTGTGATTATCCTTAGTGTCCTGTGCAATTTTTCTCTCGAAGCTGGCCTTAGACGATTTTATGAGTGCCCGTAGTTTCTTGCTAATACTGATCAGAGATGCCTTCCCTTTTTGGGATTTTGCTCTATCATGTAGTAGCTTCCTCCTTCTATTGTATAGTCTGTTTATGGCTGGGGTCCACCAGATAGGACGTCTGCCTTTGGAGGATTGGGTCTTGGTTTTATTTGGGATTGCATGATCCATGCACTCCTGAAGGTGTTTGTAGAATGCGTTTAAAAAGGATTCTGCAGTCTGGGCCGTATTTTCCACAGGCCCGGGGGCTTTGAAGGATTCCACCTCAGTTTTGAGGAGTGTGAAATTTGCTTTAGAGAAGTTTTTCACTGTGGTTTTCTGGTCAGGGGGTGGGGTCGGGATGTGAATCATAGGATCATAGGATCATAGGATCATAGATTATTACTAGGCTAACTGCCCTTGCGAGCCATTTTAAGCCTAGCCAATTATCCCTTGTGAGATTCAAACCCTGCACCTTGTGTTTATAAGACAAACACCTTAACCATTCGGCCACCCCCCCAACCCTTTTATCCAGTGAGATTAGTTTATGGTCTGATCTTACCAGTGAGGGATACACTTCTGGTCTGGAGCATAGAGTCCCCATGTTGGTGATGATCAGGTCCAGTATGCTTTCCCCTCTTGTGGGAGTGGTAACAAGTTGTTCCATAGGATTTGAGTTTATAAATTCTAGGAACCTTTGGGCTAGGGTGTTGGAGCTAGAGTAATGCTCCCAGTCTATGTTTGGGTAGTTGAAGTCACCCAATATAATGGTGTTTGAAGAGACCTTCATATTTTCCAGTGTTCTCAGGAAGGCCAAGTGAGGCTCCTGGATTTGGGAGAGTGGTCTGTCGCAGGCTGTAAATTAGAAGGCAGTTTTACCCACTGTTAGTTGCACATGGATAGTCTCTGATGCTTCGTGCTGTGCCACCAACCTGGAGGTGTGGGCATCTTTGACGAATATTGATACTCCCCCTCCTTTTGTGGTTCGGTCCAAGTTTTGGGGCCGAAAAGCATGGTATGAGGTATAACCTGGTAGTGCTGGGGTGCTCTTGGGAGCCTTGAACCAGGTTTCTGTTACTGAGAGATATCGATGTTCTCCATGCTAAGAAGAGTTTTGAGTGCATGCATCTTGAGGTTTAGACTTCTGACATTGAGTAGCATTACTCTTAGTTTCTTATCCCTTGTAATACCTATGGAGGTGGGTTTGTCTTTTGAGCCTTGCCTAAAAAAGGCACTATGGGGGTAGCAAGAGTCTTCCAATATCCGAAAGTCCAGGGGTGACAGGTGCAAGCCGTCCCTAGCGAAGCATCGTGGCTTGTCGAGCATGTCATCCCAGGCTGACAGGCATTGGATCCCATTTAAATGGCACCAATACTTAAGCCAGTTGTTGAAATTGATCATCTTGTATTCATATTGTGGCATAATTCTTGGTGAGGGTAAGATGCTACTCAAGTTCAGGGTCATGCCGGCCTGGGCTACATGCTCAGAGAGCTCCTCTATGTCTCTTTTCATGTAGTCCAGGGAGGTACATCTCAGGTCATTCACACCAGCATGGACAATGACTGAGTCATATTTCTACTTGCCTTGGAGTGACCTGAGTGCTTGTGTTATGTGGCGGATCCTAGCGCCCGACAGGCAGCTCACCGTGACCTTCTCCTTGTTCAGCCTGGTGAGCGGGACGTCAGTGTGCCTGACGTTAGAGTCACCTATTACAAGTGTATCAGGTGTGTTGTTTAGCCTTAAGGGCTGTGACTGTTTGGCACACTGGCTTTGTGAGCTATGTGTTGCATGTGCTTTGTTTTGGGGTAGCGGTTGCTTGGGTGTCTGCTCTGGAGGTCTCTGCTGCTTAGGCGGATTTTTATTTAGAGCCTCCGAGTATGTTTTTGTGTGTTTATGTGTTTGGTTTGCTGTCATGGTAGGTCTATGTGAGACTGGAATTGTAGTGAGTGTGGTTTCCTTCTCCTCCTGACTGGTTATGCCAGTGCTGAGTTGAGAGAGCTTAGCCTCCAGTTTGGCTATATGGTTGCATCTCTCACATGTGTTGGAATTTGTTGGGAGGAGGAGAGGGTTGTCGGTGTACATGAGGCAGTTGTAACATTGCCTCAAGATTCCCAGATTCACCAAGTGGACCAGAGAGGAGATTGACAACTGACCTTTGGACATGCTAGAATAGTATTGGGAATTCCTTTATAATTGAAAAAAGGGCCAATGGGGAACAAGGTACTCAAGGGGAGTTTGTGAGGGTGTAGTGCTTTTAATTTTTTAGTGCTGACTTAGTGAGCAAGTGCCAGGTAACTTAAATGCAATGTGTTACAGGTAACTTAAATGCAAAAACAACAAACAGTAACTTTCTTTCAAGTGAAACAAGGAAATAAGTACAGTAAGCAATGCAGATATCACTAGGGATCCACAGAAGCGCTGAAAAGCTGTGTTTTAGGTAAATTAGCATTTCAGGGAAATAACAAGCAAACAAACAACAAGCATACAAACAAAGCTAGATTCAGCAGGCCTGGATCTAGTCTATGCTACAGCAAACAAGTTGTACCAATTTCAGTAAGTTGATCCAGAGTGGTTGGGGGCTGGAGCCACAAACACAGGGCCAATATTGACATGTTGCTGTGATAACCTCATACATTTACAGATGTAACAGGGTTTGTTGTGACATATGTCCTATGAGGGATATGAAGTCAGTAACTATCATGGCTGTCACCATGTACTGACTGCAATCCTCAGACTATGCTACTGCAGTTCTAAAGATAGATAATCTGTGAGTAACACAACATACATAAGACTCCAGACACTGGCCTGTCTGCAGATAGCCATACAGGTGGGAGTTTCCTCAACCACATAACACTGTCATGACATGTATTAAATCATGTAGACCAGCCATATCCACACAAACCCTGTTAAACCAACATTACTTCAAATGCAGAAGAGCAAGACTTATATTCTGTAGTCATGTCTGGAACATCCCCCTCCTCTTTGTTGTCCTGCCTCCACAGTGTATGTTGTTAGAGGTATATCCCAATACCCTCTGTGATGCTGTTTGCCAAACACCCACATGAAGTCCTGCTCACAGTGAATGAAAAGGGGCAACACCAATATGATGTTCCAAGTTATAGGAGTGTATTTCCATGCAACTGGCTATGGGAATGTTACCACAGCTGTTCCACATGCAATCAGGTAGTGGGGGACTGCAATTCGTGCACAGGTCATGAGCTGATCAGGAGCATCACTTACAAAACACAAGCTGCTGCCTAAGCCAAGGAGTGAGATAGACAGACAGAGACAAAGTAAGACAGGGGGGGAAGGACAGTAAAAGGTAAGCATTATTCGTCCATACACTTACAGGGTTTAAAAGCCCTGCTTGACTATGTATTGCTATTACATTTCTATGCAGTTATTGCATGCACCACAGAGCTTACATGTTGGAGAGCTGTCCAAAGGTATATTTGATGGTGAGTGACATCAGCAACAGTGATAAAGGAGGGATAAGGTAAGTGTAGTACATGTGTCTGTCCACAAGTACAGGTGTCAAGGGCGACACAGCCACACTCTCTGAGGGACTCACACACATTATCACAGTTGGCAGGGTCAGGATTATAATTCTTAACTAACTAGCTTGCTACACTACAGTATTACGCAGATATCACATGCACCACAGAGGTGATCAGGCTGATATATGGGCAAAGGGTATGTCAAGGTGACTGACATCAGAAGGCATGCTTCAGTAGGGCAATGGGAGGTGTAGTGAGTGTCAACGGCATCCAAATCATTAATCTCCACACACACACACACACACACACACACACACACACACACACACACACACACACACACAGGTTTGCCAGTACTGACATTCATGGATTCATTGCTTCACAGGTGTGTAGTGATTGACTGTGCCAGAAGGTTGTACTAGGATAGGCAAAGGGTATACCTTGGATTCAGCCTACATGACAATGGTCTGCAGTGTGGTGCAGGGGTATAGTCTCTGGATTAACCCACACATGTGGGTATTGTATTCACCTTCCACTCATCTGGGTTACTATTGTGGGTGGCCAGTGCTCTGCAATGATTGCCATGTATGTGTTCTATATTCCATAACATGGACAGTGTCTAGGATGTGCACATGTCCTATATGCATGTTCTGTGACATGTGGAAGTGTACCTGAGGTGTCTGGGGCATGCTGTGTGCACAGATTGTTATCATCTGATGTGGGATTGCTGACCTTATGTGGTGAGAACTGGCAATGGAAACCAGGTTGACCCTGCAACTACATTGACAGCATGATACAGGTATTCACTGGTGTTAGTGGTATCTGTCTAACAGGGCTTGTGTATAAGGCATGGTATTTCCTTTGTGGGTTACATTTGCTGACTCTACAGTTGTTGCAGGTGTCCAGTGGGGAACATAGTAAAGAACCACTGTATGCAATGATTTGCCTATTGTAGGGATGGGACAGGGAGCCAGACCTGACTACCAAGGGGGTGACCATAGGTGTGAAGCATCAATTTCCCATGTTGGTAATGACCAGGGCTAGAATATTGGAGCCCCTGTTGGGACTATGGGTTAGTTCATAAGTTCATAGGTTCATAGGTTCATACTAGGCTATCTGCCCTAGGGCATTTATAAGCCTAGCCAGAGTGTGTTTGGCTTTCGCCACCCATTTTAAATTAATTTTGCTATGCCCTTTTTCGGAGGTTGGTATACTGTGCCTCTGTCTATCAGTGACACAGAAGTGATACCCGGGGTAAACCTACTATCTCCCATCCACTCATCAAGATTCCTCTTGAAGAGAGTCAATGAGAGACTCTGCCTAACCTGGACTGCGATTTTATTCCAGAGTGAAGGAAGCCTCTGGGTTATGACTCTGTCCCTCCAGCATGTCCTATTTATTTCAGTGCTGCGGTTCAAGTCTCTTGAGTGCGTAGCTCGATGGGATTTGGATTTTCTGAGGTGCAGCATGTCCATTAATTCCAGGTTGGACATGGCTTTATATGTCAGGCATAGATCGCCTATGAGCAGGCGGTATGCCACTGAGTAGAGCTGGAGTTTTTTTAACCTTCTGGCAACTAACAACTTCTGGCTCTGCTCTTGTACCAATCCTGACTAACCTACTTTCTTCTTTCTACTATCATATTTCCCTTCAACTTGCAATCTTTCTCTGTGATCACAAATGACTTAATGACTCTACTGCTACTATTGTTCTCATATATGAAGAAAAAAAAAAAACAAGGTTCAAACAATGTCTTTTACAAGTATGTTTATACATTTTAAACTATGTAATACTCCCATCCTCCCATATTTGTACTGAAGTGATTGATGCCTTTCTCATTGCGTAGATGGCACTATTTTGTTTTATTACTGACCTATACTAATATCTTTGCATTGTCACCAATAATTTTCATTGTCTGTGTCATAAGTGTTTATTGTTAATGTTTATTTTCTATAACCTTGCTTTAATCTGTGGAGCTTTTCTCCCAGGCCTCCCAAAATGGACATTGATCCAGCTGGACTAGCCCGGTCAACAAATGTAAAATAAAAATAAATAAATAAATAACCGGGCAGCATATGGCATCTGTTTGACCCTTTGATCCTCTTGGTGAGGTACTTTTAGGGACTTTCAGGTTGCTGCAGGTGTCTGGTATGGTACGTCCCAAAAGGGGCATTGTACTTAATTATGGGCCTGATGGAGGGATGAGTAAAGAGGCACGATGACCTCCCCTGATCTAGATGTGAATCCCTTCATGATTAGGTGGGCTATATAAAATGTTCTTCTAACCACTTTGGCCACGTGGTTGTCAAATGAGAGATTGCTATCAACTTGGGTCCCCAGGTCCTAATTACTTCTTCTGTAATTAATGGTTTACCACCTATGTGGTAATTCTAGGGCACTTTGTTTTTGCCAAAGGGATGACTATACACTTTTTGGCGTTTAGCTTGAGCCATGGCTCTGGCACCAGTTGTCTGTTTCTATGAGGCCCTTTTGGAGGATGCTTGTGTCGGCTAGAGAGTCGATTATGCGCCCAGTTTGCAGTCATCGAACTTGGTCAGCCACAGTCCTTCCGTGTTGGCTTGTACCTCCAAGAAATATATACCGAACAACAGGGTCCCAGGACTGAGCCTTGTGGGATGCCACTTGTAACTGGTTTGAGTCTGACATGGCTCCAGCAATTCTAATAATGTGGGTTCTGTGCTTGAGCAAGTTTGGAATCCATCTAGTGACATAGGGTTTATATTTAAGCTGGTGAGCTTATCTATAATGCCCGAGTGGGTGTGTATCAAAGGCTTTTGCGAGGTCCAGGTAGGCTGTGTGGACCACCTTCCCCTCGTCAATGGCCTTGCTGACTGTTTCAAAGAAATTGACCAGGTTTAAGAGGCAGGATCTGCCCTTAACAAAGCCGAACTGGGTAGGATCCAGTGTCTGTAGGTCCCCAATATCTTTATTTATGAGGACCATGATGATCCTTTCCATAGCTTTGCAGACCAAGCTAGTCAGGCTTATGGGGCGATAGTTTCCAGGATCCATTGAGTTACCACCTTTGTGGAGAGGGACCACTGATGCTGTATGCCACTCTTTGGGAACATATCCTGTAGTAAGGCTGAGATTGAACAGTAGTTTTATGTTTGGGTTTAGCTCTTCTTGGAGTTCATGTAGGACACAGCCCGGGACACGTTTAGTCCCATTGATGCTGTGTTTTTTGCTTTGGAGAGGGCGGCTCTTACCTGAGCATCTCAGATGTCAGGGGGGCAGCACTCTGCTGGGATAGATATTTGCCCTTTTGGTGGGGAGGGGGGGGAGAAGTTTGTGCTGAACCAGTTAGGATGTTGGCAATGTCTGTGGGTTCGGTGTATTTTTTGTCATTTTGGACTAATTCTGAGCATATCTGGGAATTCCCACTCAGGTTCCTAACATAACTAAAGAAAGCCTTGTGATTATCCTTAGTGTCCTGTGCAATTTTTTTCTTGAAGCTGACCTTAGATGATTTTATGAGTGCCCGTAGTTTTTTGCTAATACTGATCAGAGATGCCTTCCCTTTTTGGGATTTTGCTCTATCATGTAGTAGCTTCCTCCTTCTATTGTATAGTTTGTTTATGGCTGGGGTCCACCAGATAGGATGTCTGCCTTTGGAGGATTGGGTCTTGGTTTTATTTGGGATTGCATGATCCATGCACTCCTGAAGGTGTTTGTAGAATGCGTTTATAAAGGATTCTGCGGTCTGGGCCGTATTTTCCACAGGCCCGGGGGCTTTGAAGGATTCCACCTCGGTTTTGAGGAGTGTGAAATTTGCTTTAGAGAAGTTTTTCACTGTGGTTTTCTGGTCAGAGGG
This sequence comes from Protopterus annectens, assembly GCF_019279795.1. Classification (NCBI taxonomy): domain Eukaryota; kingdom Metazoa; phylum Chordata; order Ceratodontiformes; family Protopteridae; genus Protopterus; species Protopterus annectens. The sequence continues at coordinate 1,016,536,434 of NC_056726.1, read as the reverse complement.
TGGGTCATAGATTATCCAGTGAGATTAGTTTATGGTCTGATCTTACTAGTGAGGGATACACTTCTGGTCTGGAGCATAGAGTCCCCATGTTGGTGATGATCAGGTCCAGTATGCTTTCCCCTCTTGTGGGAGTGGTAACAAGTTGTTCCATAGCATTTGAGTTTATAAATTCTAGGAACCTTTGAGCTAGGGTGTTGGAGCTAGAGTAATGCTCCCAGTCTATGTTTGGGTAGTTGAAGTCACCCAATATAATGATGTTTGGAGAGACCTTCATATTTTCCAGTGTTCTCAGGAAGGCCAAGTGAGGCTCCTGGATTTGGGAGGGTGGTCTGTCGCAGGCTGTAAACTGGAAGTCAGTTTTACCCACTGTTAGTTGCACATGGATAGTCTCTGATGCTTCGTGCTGTGCCACCAACCTGGAGGTGTGGGTATCTTTGACGAATATTGATACTCCCCCTCGTTTTGTGGTCCGGTCCAAGTTTTGGGGCCAAAAAGCATGGTATGAGGTATAACCTGGTAGTGCTGGGGTGCTCTTGGGAGCCTTGAACCAGGTTTCTGTTACTGCAGAGATATCGATGTTCTCCATGCTAAGGAGAGTTTTGAGTGCATGCATCTTGAGGTTTAGACTTCTGGCATTGAGTAGCATTACTCTTAGTTTCTTATCCATAATAATACCTATGGAGGTGGGTTTGTCTTTTGAGCCTTGCCTAAAAAAGGCACTATGGGGGTAGCAAGAGCCTTTGCCAATATCCGAAAGTCCAGGGGTGACAGGTGCAAGCCATCCCTAGCAAAGCATCATGGCTTGTCGAGCATGTCATCCCAGGCTGACAGGCATTGGATCCCATTTGAATGACACCAATACTTAAGCCAGTTGTTGAAATTGATCATCTTGTATTCATATTGTGGCATCATTCTTGGTGAGGGTAAGATGCTACTCAAGTTCAGGGTCATGCCGGCCTGGGCTACATGCTCAGAGCGCTCCTCTATGTCTCTTTTCATGTAGTCCAGGGAGGGGTACGTCTCAGGTCATTCACACCAGCATGGACAATGACTGAGTCATATTTCTACTTGCCTTGGAGTGACCTGAGTGCTTGTGTTATGTGGTGGATCCTAGCACCCGACAAGAAGCTCACCGTGACCTTCTCCTTGTTCAGCCTGGTGAGCGGGACGTCAGTGTGCCAGACGTTAGAGTCACCTATTACAAGTGTATCAGGTGTGTTGTTTAGCCTTAAGGGCTGTGACTGTTCGGCACACTCGCTTTGTGAGCTATGTGTTGCATGTGTTTTGTTTTGGGGTAGCGGTTGCTTGGGTGTCTGCTCTGGAGGTCTCTGCTGCTTAGGCAAATTTTTATTTAGAGCCTCTGAGTATGTTTTTGTGTGTTTATAAGTTTGGTTTGCTGTCATGGTAGGTCTATGTGAGACTGGAATTGTAGTGAGTGTGGTTTCCTTCTCCTCCTGACTGGTTACGCCAGTGCTGAGTTGAGAGAGCTTAGCCTCCAGTTTGGCTATATGGTTGCATCTCTCACATGTGTTGGAATTTGTTGGGAGGAGGAGAGGGTTGTCGGTGTACATGAGGCAGTTGTAACATTGCCTCAAGATTCCCAGATTCACCAGTTGGACCAGAGAGGAGATTGACAACTGACCTTTGGACATGCTAGAATAGTATTGGGAATTCCTTTATAATTGAAAAAAAAGGGCCAATGGGGAACAAGGTACTCAAGGGGAGTTTGTGACGGTGTAGTGCTTTTAATTTTTTAGTACTGACTTACTGAGCAAGTGCCAGGTAACTTAAATGCAATGTGTTACAGGTAACTTAAATGCAAAAACAACAAACAGTAACTTTATTTCAAGTGAAACAAGGAAATAAGTACAGTAAGCAATGCAGATATCACTAGGGATCCACAGAAGTGCTGAAAAGCCGTGTTTTAGGTGAAATTAGCGTTTCAGGGAAATAACAAGCAAACAAACAACAAGCATACAAACAAAGCTAGATTCAGCAGGCCTGGATCTAGTCTATGCTACAGCAAACAAGTTGTACCAATTTCAGTAAGTTGATCCAGGGCATCGGGAATTATGACTTCCAAGAACCGTTGGGCACAAGTGTTTGTACATGAGTAGTTTTCCCAGTTAATGGCAGGGTAGTTGAAATCACCCAGTATTAGGGTGTTTGTATCTTAATATTTTCCAGTATGTTTAGAAAGGTGTAGTGAGAATCTTGGGGCATGTTGGGGGATCTGTAGCAAGCTATAAAATTTGGATTGCAGATTACCTAGTGATAGTTGCACCTGGAGAATTTCAGATGCATTGTGTTGTGCAACTAGCCTGGTGGTGTGAATATCCTTGGTGAATATGAACACTCCTCCACCTTTAGTGTTTCGGTCCTGGTTTGGTGGCCGACAGGTGTGGTAAGAGTTGTACCTGGTATTGCAGGGGTGCTCTCTGGAGCCTTGAACCAGGTCTCTGTTACTGCACAGATATCAATGTTCTCCATTTTTAGGAGTGCCTAGTGACTATGAATGCCCACAAAAGCATTGATCCCTACGCAGACAACCAAACACACACAATCTCACAGTTGCCATATCTGGGATTAGAACTCCTACCTAACTAGTACATCACACTATAGCATTACACAGTTATAGCACACACCTCTGGGCTTATAGGACTACTTCTTCACCAAAGCTCTATTTCAAGGTGAATGACATCAGTAGGCTTGCCAAAGTAGCGCAATGGGGAGTGTAGTGACTGTGAATGGCCACAAAAGCATTGATCCCTACACACACACACACACACACACACACACACACACACACACACACACACACACACACACACACACACACACACACACACACACACACAGACACACACACACACACACACACACACACACACACACAGAAACAGTTGCCATCTCTGGGATAAGAACTCCTACCTAATTAGTACATCACACTATAGCATTATGCAGTTATAGCACACACCATGGAACTTATAGGGCTACTCTTTCCCAATGGTGTATTTCAAGGTGAATGACAGCAGGCTTGCCAAAGTAGGACAATGGAGTGTGCAGTGTGTGTGAATGGGCCATTAACCATTTATCTGGAAGCAGACACACAACACTCAGTCACACACAGGTTTACATTTAACAGGTACGTATATATAACCGCTAGATGAATAATGACTTGTACAGTCATGTAACACAGTTCTCACAAGTACCACAGACACTATAGTGCTGAGGGATAGCAGAGGCAAATATCTTCAGTGATTGACATCTGCACATCATGTGGTTTTAGCCAATTGGATGTGTGCTTGGTGGGACAGGCCTCATGATGGGAGGCTATTTGTCTTTGTTTGTCACAATCTTTCACACATCTATGTATGTGTAAGGCTGGCCTATTATAGTGTGTTGTCCTTTGATGTATGTGTGCATTCCTATCCGATGTGTGTGCAAAGCATGACTTGTGTGCAATGTGGAGTGTGTGCACAAACATCTGTGAATGTCAGATATGTATAGTCCACTGTTGTTGCAAGACATGGGCTTCATTTCTTAAGTGTGGGAGCATGCCCACTATGACCTTTCATTGTTTTGTTGTCAGACATGGGCTTCATTTCTCTAAATGTTGGAGCATGCCCAGTATGACCTTCTGTATTGAATGTGTGAATCCATTCCAGGTAGGTTGTACTGCAGTGCAGGCTTTTGTGTTCTAGACCTACAGCTAGCAACCTGTTTCTGCGGGATATTTGTAGATCGGTTGACAATATGGGGTCACAATGGGCAGAGTATAGTGGGTTACTGTAGGTAATTGTGTCTGTGCTACTTCTGCTACATGGTTTTGGTGTTAGCAGAGATATTCATACATATGTACTGTTTTACACTGTGATGTTTTATGTCATCATCTACTGTCAGGTATACATATTTGCTTGGAGTAATTTCCTGGAAAACACAGGGTGAATGAAGCTGTGTCCAGTATTGTGGTCTGCAGCCTACATATTCTTGCACTATCATGCCATTCTGGAGGGGAAGCTGCAGATACTTGCTGATGGGTCTGTGTAAATGGTTCAGCACCTTGGTACAATGGTGGCTGAGGATCCCATTCTTGTACATCCATCGACGTGATAGTATGGCTATATCCTGCTGTGGCCATACCTCACAGCTGTACAAATTCACACAGGTTACCCAGAGGCAGGGCTCATATTTCTGGTTATTACCCCTTCACATTGTGGTTTACAAGCAGGTTTGTAGCCACCCATTCATGTGTTTGCAGGCAGGGATAGTATGTGCACAGAGCTGAGTTTCAGACTTCACACACTCCATGGCGTCCATGCTCCCCCCGCCCAGTTATTCTATCCCCTTCCGAACATTATGCAAACATTATCTGATAAGTTCCTTTAGTTATCACCTCATCGCAGCAGTATTTAGGGGTTGGTTCACAGTTCATGCAGTAGGACATGGTGGACATGCTACTGGGATTTGTCGACATGGCCTTACATTTGGGTTTTGTGAACTGTGTTATGTTATTTGGGACTCCGTGAGATAACATACATTGGCAGTACATGTGAGACACAGGCGTTTGACAGAGGACTGTAGGCCATTTGGTAGTGATGCAGGCCATATGTAGCAGGCCGTTGCATTGTGTCACTCCTACAGTCCCAGGGTGCAAGCCACTATATTCCCCTGTGGTGTCAGGGTAGGCGTGCAAGATGTTAATGTCAATAGTTTCTGTCCTTATTGATCCAGTGGCGTGGATGCTGGCAGGGTGCTGCTTACAGCTAGAAACACACCTGCATGGGACACCTCTTCAGCATGCTGCATTTTGTGGCTATTTCCATACAGAGGTGGGGGTCATATTGTATTCATTCACAACAGCAGGGATAAGACCTTTGAGGTACCTGTGACTGATGGTGGGTGAGCTGTGTGTCTGTGTGCTATGGAAGCTTCTTGCAGCTGACTCATAGATACCTGGGGCATTCCCCTTATGCTGGCTTGTGTGGGGACATCAGCGGTTTCTCAGTACTTCATACCTATGATTTTTGTGGTCTGCCAGTGTTTGGCCAGATGACATCAGTATTCCATACTACACTGCCAACTAATGTGCTGCTAACCTGTATGTACAATTCCAAATGTGTGGCCATTTGACAGTAGCATTTTATACACTTTCTGTCTAGGGTACTTCCATCTGTGTACTGTTTGTATGTCTGGGTCCACATTCATGCCATGTCCATCTTTCAGATGGTGACAGATATTACATCTGAACAATTAGTATGGCTTACTGCTGGAATGTATCTTGCTGGGCTGCATTGCATTTGGCACTGCAGTTGTGAGAACTTGGCCCTTTCATCAGCAGTACTGGCCATTGGCTACCTGGACACAACCCACCATGCCTTCATGCTGACCACTCTCACACAATGTACAACACACACCAACCTAACACACACAGCCTTGCATATTGTACACATGCTACAATCTATCCTGCTACTTTGGCCGTCTCAGGTAATCTGTGCTCCACTGTTATTATACCTACGCATACATGTTACTACATTTCTACATAGGATTGTGAGGAGGGCACACCTGACAACTGTACACATTTGCTATGACTGTACTGGTATTTCAGGTCCTCCATTTCATTCTGTATTCTGACCTTTCATGCAGACTAGAGGCATATCAGTGTACTACAGTTCTTAGGTTTTATTGACCTACATTTCAGTTTCAGACTTCTTATCATTCAGAACTAACATCGCACTGCCTGACCTGTTGTAGTCTATCTGTGTAGGTCTGGATGGGGGCTGTTCTCCATAGCCATCAATCAGAGGCCTTAGCACAGCCTTTATTTGTATTTGTCTATGCCTGTCCTGCTGGATGAGGCTGTTGTTGGGTATGTGAGCCTCAATGTCTTGCATGTGTGTGTCCTATGGATACACTTTTGACCCACCACATTTCCTGCAGTGGGTTTTGTCACCTTGTCTGGTACTGGCTACTATGGTGACACCAGTATTTGTTACAGATTTCATGCTGCTGATATAGGTGTCTACTATCTGCTGGCATCCCATTCAGCCACCCAATTCTCTTGCATGCTCACATCCATGCCATAGATGCAAGTAGCAGAACATACTACTCCATTCAGCAATTGACAGGGAGAGTGACTTACCTTATGCTTGTGCCAGTATTGAGGATGGTGCTGGAGGGCTGACTATGTCAAATACGCATACTACACTCCCTATACATGGTTAAGCACAGGTAGTGTCATGTTTGGCATCCCTTTTACTGTATGTGCAAGTCATAGAGAGGTGTCATTCCCTGGGATCCTACAGTGTCATTGTATGTGCTATGTGTAGCCTCTTTGCCAAGGCCTGGGCATACTGGGCATGCCTCCTTCTGCCTACTGGGGCAGGCTCAGGTTGTTCCTCCTCTGAGTCACTCTGAGCCTGTGCAGGCCTTGGCAATGGTGGGTGGCTGTGTGGCCCTGCCCTGTGCTGTTCCTGCTGCAGCTGTTTCTTCGGGATCATATTGTGTAGCATGGCACATACAATGACAATTTGGGTACGTGTAGATGGTGAGTACTGCAAGGCTCCACCGGATATGTCCAGGCACAGGAACTGTGACTTGAGCATCCCAAACACACGGTCTATTATGATTCTAGTCTATGCATTTGTCTCATTATGGAGTTCTTGTTCGGGTGTGTGTGCATTTCTGATGGGTGTCATCAGCCATTGCTCCAGTGCGTAACCAGCATCCCACAGTAGGTGGCCATGTGTAATGTTCCCATTGGCAAATCTCTGGTACAGCTGCGTCATATGCCAGGTGTGGGAGTTGTGATAGCTTCCAGGGCTGCCAGCGCACACATTCTCTATAATGCCGTGGGCATCTCACATGACCTGACAGTTGATGGAGGGGAAGCCCTTGCAGTTTATGTAGACTCTACCCCGCTCACTGGGTGGTGCTTTGATGTGTATGTGCATGCAGTCTATAGCACCCACTACTGTAGGGTGTTTTGCTATTTGGTGGAAGAGACGCATATTGCTGGTCAACGCCTCATGGGTGTTGAGGAAATATATGTGCTCACCGACATTTGCTAGCATGGCATCCAGGAACTAGTTGAGTACCCTGGATGCTGATGCCTATGAGATCCCCATAATATTACCATTTGGCCTTTGGAGAGTACCTGTGGCAAGTATTCTTAAACCTACAAATACCTTGATATCCACTGGGATGGGTTCCCCTCTGTTGATTCTGTGTGTTAAGCATGGCTGGCACAGCTCAACAATTTGCTGTAGGATATCCCTGTCTACCTTATAGTGCTTCACTATCTACAGCTCATGTAGCCCCTGATAGGTTACCCTGGGGCTGTACACTCTTCTTCTTCTCCTCACTGTGGGTTGGTCGACAGCATTCTCATCCTCACCACCCTCAGCCTCATCCACATATTGATGTATGAAAGCAACAGCAGCCCCTATCATTCTGTTAATTTTGTCTGGTAAAATTTCCCCATCTGTGTACACCAGTGGTGTAGAATTGGTGGGAAAAACCAGAGTGAAAGATGTTTGCATAGTTTATAGTAGTGTGCTGGGCTGGACTGGGCTGCTGTCTGTGTAACTGGCTAATTCTGATGCATTTCATCTACCAGCTATGCTAGTTCTCCTTGATTACCTTCCTACTGCTGTTTTCCCTTGCCATTGCCGCCCTCTTATAGCCCCAAGGCTCATCACACAAACACAGTGCTCAGAAGTGCATGGAGCTGCTATTTCATGGTTTACCTTTTTTTTTGTTGTTGTTTAAAACTCAGTGCGCAGCACGCACACCCGTTTAGGCAATGTAAAGTGTGCTTGCCAGCTTCAGACAAACCCCCTTCCTGAGCTCTGCTATGCTAAGGGCAATCCTGAGCCACAGAGCTCCAATAAGCTTATAGTATGCCTGACACACCCCTCTATGATGTCAGCTAGCTCTTAGGCTTGCACCATGGTTTTCCTGTACCTAAACGGTTGGGTGCAGGCTAGCCATGAGGGGAAATATGTGATTTAGTATCATTTCCCTCATTTTCTTAGGATTGCCTTCTAATGCCTAGTTACAAGTCCCTCACTGAGCCTTCCCCCTTAGCAACCACTGTTCACTGGCCTTATTGTCTTCTGCCTGCCATTGACTATAATGGCAAAATTGTGTCTGTGTGCTATGGAAGCTTCTTGCAGCTGACTCACAGATACCTGGGGCATTCCCCTTATGCTGGCTTGTGTGGGGACATCAGCGGTTTCTCAGTACTTCATACCTATGATTTTTGTGGTCTGCCAGTGTTTGGCCAGATGACATCAGTATTCCATACTACACTGCCAACTAATGTACTGCTAACCTGTATGTACAATTCGAAATGTGTGGCCATTTGACAGTAGCATTTTATACACTCTCTGTCTAGGGTACTTCCATCTGTGTACTGTTTGTATGTCTGGGTCCACATTCATGCCATGTCCATCTTTCAGATGGTGACAGATATTACATCTGAACAATTAGTATGGCTTACTGCTGGAATGTATCTTGCTGGGATGCATTGTGTTTGGCACTGCAGTTGTGAAAACTTGGCCCTTTCATCAGCAGTACTGGCCATTGGCTACCTGGACACAACCCACCATGCCTTCATGCTGACCACTCTCACACAATGTACAACACACACCAACCTAACACACACAGCTTTGCATATTGTACACATGCTACAATCTATCCTGCTACTTTGGCCGTCTCAGGTAATCTGTGCTCCACTGTTATTATACCTACACATACATGTTACTACATTTCTACATAGGATTGTGAGGAGGGCACACCTGACAACTGTACACATTTGCTATGACTGTACTGGTATTTCAGGTCCTCCATTTCATTCTGTATTCTGACCTTTCATGCAGACTAGAAGCATATCAGTGTACTACAGTTCTTAGGTTTTATTGACCTACATTTCAGTTTCAGACTTCTTATCATTCAGAACTAACATTGCACTGCCTGACCTGTTGTAGTCTATCTGTGTAGGTCTGATGGGGGCTGTTCTCCATAGCCATCAATCAGAGGCCTTAGCACAGCCTTTATTTGTGTTTGGCTATGCCTGTCCTGCTGGATGAGGCTGTTGTTGGGTATGTGAGCCTCAATGTCTTGCATGTGTGTGTCCTATGGATACACTTTTGACCCACCACATTTCCTGCAGTGGGTTTTGTCACCTTGTCTGGTACTGGCTACTATGGTGACACCAGTATTTGTTACAGATTTCATGCTGCTGATATAGGTGTCTACTATCTGCTGGCATCCCATTCAGCCACCCAATTCCCTCGCATGTTCACATCCGTGCCATAGATGCAAGTAGCAGAACATACTACTCCATTCAACAATTGACAGGGAGAGTGACTTACCTTATGCTTGTGCCAGTATTGAGGATGGTGCTGGAGGGCTGACTATGTCAAATACACATACTACACTCCCTATACATGGTTAAGCACAGGTAGTGTCATGTTTGGCATCCCTTTTACTGTATGTGCAAGTCATAGAGAGGTGTCATTCCCTGGGATCCTACAGTGTCATTGTATGTGCTATGTGTAGCCTCTTTGCCAAGGCCTGGGCATACTGGGCATGCCTCCTTCTGCCTACTGGGGCAGGCTCAGGTTGTTCCTCCTCTGAGTCACTCTGAGCCTGTGCAGGCCTTGGCAATGGTGGGTGGCTGTGTGGCCCTGCCCTGTGCCGTTCCTGCTGCAGCTGTTTCTTCGGGATTGTATTGTGTAGTATGGCACATACAATGACAATTTGGGTACGTGTAGATGGTGAGTACTGCAAGGCTCCACCGGATATGTCCAGGCACAGGAACCGTGACTAGAGCATACCAAACACATGGTCTATTATGATTCTAGTCTATGCATTTGCCTCATTATGGAGTTCTTGTTCGGGTGTGTGTGCATTTCTGATGGGTGTCATCAGCCATTGCTTCAGTGCGTAACCAGCATCCCACAGTAGATGGCCATATGTAATGTTCCCATTGGCAAATCTCTGGTACAGCTGCATCATATGCCAGGTGTGGGAGTTGTGATAGCTTCCAGGGCTGCCAGCGCACACATTCTCTATAATGCCATGGGCATCGCACATGACCTGACAGTTGATGGGGGGAAGCCCTTGCAGTTTATGTAGACTCTACCCCGCTCACTGGGTGGTGCTTTGATGTGTATGTGCGTGCAGTCTATAGCACCCACTACTGTAGGGTGTTTTGCTATTTGGTGGAAGAGACACATATTGCTGGTCAACGCCTCATGGGTGTTGAGGAAATATATGTGCTCACCGGCATTTGCTAGCATGGCATCCAGGAACTAGTTGAGTACCCTGGATGCTGATGCCTATGAGATCCCCATAATATTCCCATTTGGCCTTTGGAGGGTACCTGTGACAAGTATTCTTAAACCTACAAATACCTTGATATCCACTGGGATGGGTTCCCCTCTGTTGATTCTGTGTGTTAAGCATGGCTGGCACAGCTAAACAATTTGCTGTAGGATATCCCTGTCCACCCTATAGTGCTTCACTATCTCCAGCTCATGTAGCCCCTGATAGGTTACCCTGGGGCTGTACACTCTTCTTCTTCTCCTCACTGTGGGTTGGTCGACAGCATTCTCATCCTCACCACCCTCAGCCTCATCCACATATTGATGTATGAAAGCAACAGCAGCCCCTATCATTCTGTTAATTTTGTCTGGTAAAATTTCCCCATCTGTGTACACCAGTGGTGTAGAATTGGTGGGAAAAACCAGAGTGAAAGATGTTTGCATAGTTTATAGTAGTGTGCTGGGCTCGACTGGGCTGCTGTCTGTGTAACTGGCTAATTCTGATACATTTCATCTGCCAGCTATGCTAGTTCTCCTTGATTACCTTCCTACTGCTGTTTTCCCTTGCCATTGCTGCCCTCTTATAGCCCCAAGGCTCATCACAAAAACACAGTACTCAGATGTGCATGGAGCTGCTATTTCATGGTTTACCTTTTTTTTTGGTGTTGTTTAAAACTCAGTGCGCAGCACGCACACCTGTTTAAGCAATGTAAAGTGTGCTTGCCAGCTTCAGACAAACCCCCTTCCTGAGCTCTGCTATGCTAAGGGCAATCCTGAGCCACAGAGCTCCAATAAGCTTATAGTATGCCTGACACACCCCTCTATGATGTCAGCTAGCTCTTAGGCTTGCACCATGGTTTTCCTGTACCTAAACGGTTGGGTGCAGGCTAGCCATGAGGGGAAATATGTGATTCAGTATCATTCCCCTCATTTTCTTAGGATTGCCTGCTAATGCCTAGTTACAAGTCCCTCACTGAGCCTTCCCCCTTAGCAACCACTATTCACTGGCCTTATTGTCTTCTGCCTGCTTTTGACTATAATGGCAAAATTGTGATTTTGTAGAGAAAACTTTTTCAGGGTTTTTCTTTTATTTTCCAGCTGACCCCATATGTGCGCCGCTGCCCTATGCTTAAACGTCCAAAATCTGCCAAACGAAATAAAACCTACTTTTTTTTGCAACTGTTATCCATGCCAATGCATACATTATATATACCCCTTATTTGGAGCTGTCATGGCTCCGTTATGTAGTTTGCAGAAATGTACTCAGTTACTAACCGAGTACATTTCTGCAGGGTACACTAATCCTGCATGGACGGCTGCCAGCTTTCTGGATCACTAATTCACCTCATTTGCATGGTTTTCACCTGCAAATGGGGTAATTTGCATACAGGAGCTGTGTCCGTGCAGGAATAGTGCAGGAGGGCTCATGCACATCCCGGGAGCGTGTTTCTGGATCTCTGTCCAGCCATATTGCTCCAGCAGCTCCTGCACTATTCCTGCATGTCGTGCAGAGCTTGCTGAATCCTGGGATATGACTTTGTTTCTATGGTTACTCAGCTTTTATCTTTTGGATTCCTTTTCTCTCCCACTGGGCAAGCTCACTCCAATTCCACCAAGAAATATGTCCTTTCCCTCCCCTTTTTCGATTCTCTTTTTTCTTTGTTTCATTATTATCTTCCATACTTTACCACAAAAGAAAGTTGCTAGTACTACATATCCTTCTCAATGCACACAACCACCACCCTCCATGTCAAAGAATGCAGCTATTAGAGATTTAAAAAAATAGATAGATAGATAGATAGATAGATAGATAGATAGATAGATAGATAGATAGATAGATAGATAGATAGATAGATGGATAGAATGATAGATGGATAGATAGAAGGATAGATGGATAGATGGATAGATGGATAGAAGGATAGATGGATAGATGGATAGATAGAGGCATTCTTTTTTAATGTAATGTCTAAGTGTGCCTGCTTTTCCTGTTTCTTATTAACATTATAATGGTCATATGACTAGACGTCTTAGGTCCTTCATGTCTTTGTTATTCTGTGGCTGGCAGTAAATCAGCTGACTAAAATATGCATGTTTTGTTTTCAGATGGCTGAATGAACTGCAACTTTTTCCTTAAGGTTGCAGTAATTGGGAGATTTCTCTTATTCTGATGTGTATCGGCCCTGGAATTGATTATATTAATAGCAGCAATGTGTATGGCCACTGACCATGAGGACGAAAGCTTTAAGAAAAGTTTTACAGTTGCTTTTTATTTCATTTCAGAGTACATTTGAATAAAACTGACATCTGATGAACTGTCCTGCAGTCTCCCATGTCCTCTTTACCAGGTGATGACTTGCTTTCATATTACAAATTATAGATCCAGTTTTGTTAGAGATACATTTGACCTGTGGAATACAATGGGTTAAGTGAATCATTTGAAATTCTGTTCGTTTATAGTTTCTGTTCTCTTCTTGTGCAACTTCTTACATCTTAAGACAGCATTTCTTACTCAAACCACAAGGCTGCAGAAGCTTCCTTTTGTGAAGAGACTGTTTTGGCAGCTGCTTGAATTTGAAGAGAGAGTTCAAATAAAGCTTCAGACATAAACTGCTTATATGATTAACAGATTAACACATTTCCCAAAGAATTTTTGCAATGTTCGCAGTTATTATTTCTGTCATTTATTTAGTTATTATTTATTCACTAGTTAAGGAGATTTGTCTGACTAAATATGTATTAGTAGCATTAGCAGTAATTTACAGTAAACTTTGCCTTCAGACATAACTTTTTTTTACATTTTATTTTGACCTTTTCTTGAACTACTAACCACTGCTCACTGTTTCCTGGGTGGACCCAGAATATTTTGGTCTAGTGACGTGACATGCTCACTCTCAGAAAAAGTACAAGACAAACCTCTGAGAATTAAACTTAAGCTAACAATTTTATATTTATCACACAGCCACCGTACACTAAGCTATACTGTTAACACAGTAGTGGTGAAGATATTAAACAGAGGTCACTTCTGTCTGCATCATTCTTAGTTCAGGCAGATGTTTAAGACTCTGTGGCACCTGTGTTGAAGAGAAAGGAGTTTTCTTTTAGTTCGGGCCATATCTCTAATAATCCATATAAGTATTTCTTAAGATTTTCTCTGACAAAGAATCACAGGTATGGTTGGATAGTACAGTTGTGTAAGAAATGACCATAACAGTAGATGTCCTACACTGATCACTGTTGCAGTATTCTAAACAGATGGGTTTTCACCAGTGATGTCTAGCTGGTGTACCAAAACTTAACCTTTCCTGGATTGTACATACGACAAATGACCTCAGCTCACAAGCATGGGGGGTTTGGGAGGTGGACGTATGAGCACAGATCCTCAGACTATCTTCAAACCAGTGGCTTGAAGACCTCTGAGAAAGACTAGTCACCTTGGAGCACAAATCAGGGAATGACAGGAGCCCCATCAAACATATTATCCTGCAGACAGGCAGTAATAGAGAAGAGATGACATCCATAGGAAGAAAGAAGTGGGAATGAACACTGCAACAGTGATCAGTAGGGCATCTACTGTTATGATAAGTTCTTACAGAACTGCACTATGTCCTACTGAGATCAGTGTTGCTGTATTCCAAAGGGATGCCTGAGTCCCAGAGGTCAAGGGAACAGAAGGGATGATGGTTAATGGAAAGAAGAACTGTACAAGAGTCTGTAGAGAACTGACCTAACGAAGGCAGTTCTGCATCTAGAATAGTCACTAATTCTGAAATGTTTAGTGAAGGTGTGCCCAGAAGACCAAGTAGCAGCTTCAATGAGTGTTCTGCCATCAACTACTTTGTAAAAGGCCGGTGAGGATTCCACTGCTATGTTAGCATGAACATCAAGGGTGCGTGGGTGAGGATTTGCCATTGTGTGAGTAACAAAAGGAGATGGAAGATAGTCACAGTGACTTCTCTGTGAAGGTTGTCCTTCCCAGATCAGAAGTTTCTTTGGAAATTTCTTCTTGGATGCCTTCCTCTGTTTCTGAAGTGGTCTGGGTTAGCATGTAATGAAATAATTGGGCTTGTCAGGGTAGTTCTTCTGGTATCTTGGTACAGAGGTAAACAGAATCTGTCTGCAGTGTTTCATAGTTTTGCCTTGTTCTTGTAAGGCTTTAAATGAATTGGCTGCCTGGGGGCTGAACAAAAGATTCTTGTTTAAGGGCAGTGCCATAGCTGGAACATTTAGTGCCCAGTGCCAAATGTACACTCACCTCTTCATATGTGAAGAAAAAGCAAACAAACAAAAAAGCACTTAACTGTATTAAGCCAATCACTACATAGTAGTTAGACCTACACCCATCAGATCAAAAAAAAAGCACTTCACTGTACTAAGATTAAAGACAGATCCACACTCCTCCCCAGCTCTTCCATTGATTCAAGAGCAACACAAACTAAATAAACTTCCTAATACTTTGCAGCAACTGCCCACATCATCCCGCCTTGCTACACTACTGTCTAAGGGTGAACCAATGAGCTAGGCTTTGAAATCCTTTGGTATAGGTTGTTTCCACAACCGTGCATACCTGTGGATGACAGTACCTGCAGCAACTGTTTTGGAAGAGGTTTCCACAGAAGTTTAACTACATTTGATACTACATCTGGCCACCTGAGTAGCCTGATTAACCAGGGACAGAATTTGTTGCTAGACTGAGCTATGCAAATCTACCACTACCTTGTTCAGACTGTTAAGAATAGACAGTAGGTATTTGGCCATCTGGGTCTGGCAGTTTGCTGTAGCATTGAAGGCCACAGTAGAGGAAGTATAGTCCTTCTTTCCCCACCTATCCATGGCCCTATTGCCCTTATCTGAATAGAGGGTTTTATTACTGGGGAGAAATTTAGAAAGTTTCTTCAAGGAGAGAGACTATGCAGATGGGTCTGCCACAAGGTTCTTATACAGGAATGTTCCTCTGGAACATTTTAGAACCTGTATGGCCTAGTGAGAGAACTGGGCTGTGAAACAAAAGCTGTAGATTTAGACACTGGGTCTCTAAGAAGGTGTTGATTAAAAATAATTGAGATTGCAAAGTCTTGGGCACAAGGGATTAGCAAAAAGAACAAGCCTTGTAGTTGTTTTCCACATTAAGGCAAAATACACACTGGGTAGTGAGATGCTTGTAGGGAATTTGCCTGCAGCACTTACACTAACCCCCTCCTAACTGATATTTAACAAAAGTACAGCAAAACAATTTATATGAGTAAAGGTTTGTTCCTCAATGGGGCACTTATCTGTTTTTAATAGCTGCAGTACCAAGGATCACATGAACAATGGTGTGAGGCCTGCCTTTGGGTTGGCAGAGAGATAGTTTGTGGATCTATGCTCATACATCCACCTATATACCCCTATGTTTGCGAGCTGAAGTCATACATCAAATGTATGATTCAAGGAAGGTTAAGCTTTGGTACCACAGCTGGATATTAGCTGCGAAAACCCATCTGTTTGGAATACTGCAGCAGTGGTCAGTCAGGATATCATCTGTTCAATACAATGAAAGAGGTAAACAAAGAAATAGTTGTCCTAGATGAGTGAGTACTATAATTTCTTAAATCACTACAGATTCACTGATTAGTTTAAGTGAAAGCCAGCTGATTACTTGAAAAATAAGTAGTGGGTAGAGGGAACATCCACCAGAGAAGGCATGCCTGACTATTTCATAGGTCAGTCATACAATGCCTGTCCTGCATAGGGGATGTACCTGACTATTACATGGGCTAGTCATGCAATGTTAAGAAAAGAGTCTAACAATCAAGCTAATATATTATTAATTATTAAAGTGGTGGCAAAAAGTGTGACAGATATCGTTTACATGGGATAGGTAAGCAGGTCCTTTCTGTCAGGGAATCAAAAGTGACTCCAAGTAAACTATTAGCCTGTACCTATATTCTATATGTTTACACAGAATTCAGTATATCTAAAGACCAACCTGGTTGACAGAGGTGGAAAAAAGTGCAGAGAATAATATCCTCCCACAAGTCCTAAGCCAACATGTCAGCTGAATAGAAAGGGCTATTACTAACCACCAAGGAGTCAGATGTGGGAGTTCTTGCTACAGGAGATCATTATTATAGGTACATAAAATAGAAAACTGGGCTAATATCAACCACATATTACTGACATGATTAAACAGACTAAATGCAAGGCACAAGAGATTCAAAGGGAGTGATCCACGACAGTGAGTGGTCATCCAAGGTCCAGAGACTTACAGTCAGCACAGAATTAATGCTGCCCTGACTGAAGGCTTGGTGGCATGAACTATCTCTAGAGTAAGTACTGGTGTCAGTCTGACACCATGTTCCTGTCAGTTTTGGAAGAGTAGTACAATCTACCAGAGGTTTACCTATGCTATACTCCAACATACTGAGTGTACGGTAATGCAGTAGGCACACTGCACATTTACCATACTCCAACATACTGAGTGTATGGTAATGCAGTAGGCACACTGCACATTTACCATACTCCAACATACTGAGTGTATGGTAATGCAGTAGGCACACTGGGCATTTCCCATACTCCAACATACTGACTGTACGGTAATGCAGTAGGCACACTGTACATTTACCATACTCCAACATGCTGAGTGTATGGTAATACAATAGGCACACTGTAGATTTACCATACTCCAACATACTGACTGTACGGTAATGCAGTAGGCACACTGTACATTTACCATACTCCAACATACTGAGTGTACAGTAATGCAGTAGGCACACTGGGCATTTCCCATACTCCAACATACTGACTGTACGGTAATGCAGTAGGCACACTGGGCATTTCCCATACTCCAACATACTGACTGCATGGTAATGCAGCAGGCACACTGCACATTTACCATACTCCAACATACTGAGTGTATAGTAATGCAGTAGTCACACTGCACATTTACCATACTCCAGCATACTGAGTGTATGGTAATGCAGTAGGCACACTGCGCATTTACCATACTCCAACATGCTGAGTGTACGGTAATGCAGTAGGCACACTGCACATTTACCATACTCCAACATACTGAGCATATGGTAATGCAGTAGACACACTGCACATTTACCATACTACAACATACTGATTGCATGGTAATGCAGTAGGCACACTACACATTTACCATACTCCAACATACTGACTGTACGGTAATGCAGTAGGCACACTGCACATTTACCATACCCCAACAATGAGATTATGGTAATGCAGTAGGCTCACTGCACATTTCCCATACTCCAACATACTGAGTGTATGGTAATGCAGTAGGCACACTGCACATTCATCTTTATGGCTACCTTAAGCCTATAGGAATGCTGAAGGTACAGTTTGGTGCAAATTCATTTGCTACATGAACTTCCTTACATGTATGCTTCATACCATACTGGTAGTGTTTGTTATTAGGTTCACTGCGATGGTCTGTATTTTCTGAATTTTTAGGTGTCACTGGTGATGGGAGGAACAAAATAATATCTGAAGCAGAACACAGGTTGATGTCAGCACCACAGTGTCATCCAAAAGTGATGCAGAATGAGATAGCTATGAGTCGTGCAATCCTTGATAAGGAGATGAGATAGCTATTAGCTGTGCAATCCTTGGTAAGGAGATCAGAAAGCTATTAGCTGTGCAATCCTTGGCAAGGAGACACCGTCAAGAGAGGGTTAAGTTCCAGCTACAAATACTGGAGACACTGTGGCTGTACAGGGAAGTGATGAGCATCTTTACAGGGAAATACACATTCCAAGGCAATTACCACCATGTAGGCATAGCTACTAGAAGACAGAGAGGCAGCAGATATGACAGTGTTCTGCACAACATGTAATACCTGAGATGTAGACAGCACTAGAACTTAATCGATATCATCTGGTTTAAAAACACAACCCTTGGCAATTTATGTTGACACCAGACTTAAACCTTTTTAAGGATTATATGAACACATCCTTATTGATTCATGGGATTTTTTAAATAAGGTAGGAAGAATTTAATTTAATCTAGATTATGTGTTCATAAATGTAGATATCAAAAACCTTTTCAGTGTTATACCCCAAGATGTTGGTTTGGCTTGGTTCGAAGAAGTCCTCATAGGCTTTGGATTCCTGTCTCCTCAAGATTTTAGATTTGTTTTGGAAAATAGGGAACTGGTTCTTAAAAACAAGTTTTAGTTTTTCCAGGGTGAGTATTATAAACATACTAATGGGGTAGCCATGGGGGCCTTGTCTGCTCCTGTATTTGACAATACAGTTTTCCTGTATTGGGAACAACGTTATGTTTTTTCTTCCCTTTTCTAAAACAATATAAAAGCATATTTTCAGTACATGGATGACATATTTATTGTGTGGAAGGGCCCTGTGGATGTCATAGACCAATTTGCTGACTATATTAATCATACCACAATTTATTTGGTGTTTAGCTATAATATAGGATGCACAGAAATGCATTTTTGGATGTCAGTATCAGGAAGGATGTGGCAAAAGGGAGGTATGTTTTGACACTGTATAGGAAAGATCATTTCTCCAATTCCTAGTTACAATTTCAGAGTGAACATCATTTTTTTCAAAAAAGAAATATTATAAAAGGGCAGATGATGAGGACAGCCCATATGACCACTTTGAGGGTGACCTAATTAAAGAACTGAGTTATATTGTGGAACTCTTTATGACTAGAGGTTACTGCTGTTTTTAATTTCTCCAAGTCTTTTGGGTTAATAATACCATGATAGTAATGGACCCCATTCCTACGTCAAAGCACGATTTAAGTTCATGAAATTAGTATTGTTTCACTCTTTGATGTTAGGCAAAAGTGTGCGTCGCAGCACCGGCAATGTGTACAGTAATGACTCCTTCTGCAATTCGTACAGTGCTACATGAATTGGTAACATATCTAAATACGGTTGTAAATTCTTTTTTATAAGACCAGTTGCTCCTACTACTATTGAAACTGTCTGGGTATCTTTCTTCCACATGGCTTTAGTTTCTGCCTGCAGATCCAGGTATTTTATTGACTTTGTGTCTCTCCGTGCGCAAGATACTGTAGTCACTCTGTGTGGTGATTTCAATGATCAATGCTACTTTTGTCTTCTTTTTTTGGACCACCATATGCAGTTTTCTAGCATTTATCTTTTGAACTGTTGGTATTGTATGATCCCATGTGATATAAACTTCATCGTTTCCTATGATTCTTTGTGGCTCATGTTTCCAGTGTTTTTCAGCCACTTCAATACCATTATGTTTGCACAATCTCCAGTGTAGCAGTCTTGCCACTTTATTATGCCTTTCAATATAAAGTCCCTCTGCATTAGTACATCACAACCAGCAACAAGGTGTGTGACTGTTTCCAATTTGATTTTACAAAACCTACATATGTCTGTTTCTCCCACATGTTCAATGTACTTTGTAAACCAGCTTGTACATAGCCCACTGTCTTGGGCTGCCAATATTAACCTTTCATTTCTTGATATGAATTCACCTCTCCTTAACCATTCCTGTGTTCGTTCTTGATCAACATGAGGCTCTTCCAAAAGTTTTCTATACATGCAACTATATTTATGTTTTTTCCACATTTCTTGCCTTCTCATTTGGACCTACATCTTATATTCTTTCTTTTGTTTTTTGGCACATTCAGTTGCTGCCTGTTTTTTATTCACTTCTGGTTTGATTTCCATTCCTGCTTGACGTCGATATGCTTCTGCTAAATTAAGCAGAAATGTCATCTTAGATTTATTCTCCTCATGTTTCAAAACTTTCCCTACATTTGTATCTTGTGAGGTCAGTAGATATGTGTGGAGTCCCACGATTGCAGATCTATACATGTAATCAATTTCAAGGAGGCCCATCCCTCCTTCGGAACTGTGAATATATAATCTTGGTATACACTGATTTTTATAAATCATTTGGTGAGCATGAAGCATCCTTTTTGTTTTAATATCCAATCTATCAAACACTTTTTGGGGCCAGTGAATCACTTGAAAACTATGGTTAGGACAGGAAGAGAAAATTGATTTGAGGTTTGGATCTTGTTCTTACATGTCCATGCTGTTTTCAGGATTAATTTAAGTCTGCTAAAGTATTCCTTACTGAGCTTTATTCACATTTGTTCATGTTTTATTGCTGATCCTACATCAATTCCCAAGTATTTATACACTCCCTCTTGCTCAAGTTCTTTTATATCACATTCTTGTCCCAAACTGATGTTTTCCTGGTTCTGCAGTTTTCCTTTTTTAAAGGTTGCTTTTGCACATTTATCAAGACCAAATGATATTCCAATATCATCTGAAAAAGTTTTGTCAACCTGCAGCTGTGCTTTCAGTTCCTCATCTGATGAACTATACAGTTTTAAATCAATGACAAAGAGAAGATGAGAAGTCATTAACTTTGTTGCTTTCTAGAAGCCAAATTGTAACCATGGCCTAAGCTGTTAAGTAAACAGCTTAATGGATTAAAGGCAAGGCAGAATATCAATGGTGACAGAGAGTCACCCTGAAATATCCCCCTTTGGATTTTTATCCCTGGGATAATAATCTGTCCTTTATCATGGCTTAATTGCAAAGTGGTCTGCCACTGTTTCATGGTTACTGTAATGTAGTTAATCATTGTAGGGTGTATCTTATACATTTTTAAGCACTCTTTTATCCATGAATGTGGGATACTATCAAATGCTTGTTTGTAGTCAAGCCATGCCATACTTAGATCCTTCCCCTTCTTACAGTTCTCCATTATAACTTTGTTTAACAGCACATAATCCTTTGTTCCATGTGACTTTCTTTTATTGCCCTTTTGTTCTACTGCCATAATTGAGTTTTCTTCTAGATGAGTATAAACTCTGTCAGCATCAATTCCCATGTATAGTTTATACATCGTTGGAAGACAAGTTATTGGTCTATCATTTTTAGGATAGCATGCAGGTTCATTTTTAAGTAGGAGCATTGTTTTTCCTGTTGTTAATCAGGTTGGTGTCTGTTCTGGGTGCACATATAAATAGTTCTTAGAGCTGACACAATGTAACACCAGAAACTTGTAAATAATAAACTGGCTCAGCTCCCCAGACACTGCAAACTTTACTAGACCAAAAGAACGAAAAAACACATAATAATTCTCTACATATGAACAGATAACTTAACGCTTTCACCCACATACATAGTCAGGCATCATCTCTGATGATGCCTATGTATGTGGGTGAAAGCGCTAAGTTATCTGTTCATATGTAGAGAATTATTTTTTTTGTTTTTTGTTCGGCTAAAGTTTCTATTAAAGAGTTCAAAGCTGAGAAAAATTATTTATTAAATAGCTTTTTTTTTGTGCAAAGATGTTAATACTTTTAACCAAAAGTTAGGTACTGCATCTGGGCCTGGGATTTTACAATTAGAGGCTTTGGCTGTTAATTCATCCCGTTTCATATCCTGTACCTTTGAACTTCTTATTCTTTCTTTTACTTCTTCTATCCATTTAACATCATTGTTATGTTCCACAGGATATTCATCGATACTGCTCCAAAATGTATCTACTTCCTCTTTTTTTGTTGGTCTTTCAATTCCTTTTACCTTATGTCCCAATTCTCTATAAAACCTTTTTGGATCATCAGTAAATTGCTTATTTTATGCTTTTCCCTTATATTTATCTTTGTATCTTCTGAGTCTTTCCGCCTGCTTTGTAATTTTTAGTTTGTTATCTCCAATAATGCATAATAGATCCTGGTCTGTTCGACTACTGCACATTGCTTTATTCACGTTCATCTTTCTTAGTATTTTTGTTGATCTGCTCCCACTTCTATAATCTTCTAACAATGACACTTCTTGTCTTAGCTGCTTTATAGTTTTCTCTATTCGATATTTCCATGATGGTATTCACTTTAGCCCCCTCTTTTCCCTCGCTACCCTGTGTTCCTGTGGTAGAACCTTATCAGTTATTAATTTAACAGCACAGTAATATATTTAGTTTACTTCTGTTATATCACATGGGTCTCTATGGGCAGTCCTAATTATTATGTTAATTTGTTTCATCAAGCTTCTGACTTTTGGGGTTTTATTAACTTTCTGCAGTCTAGTTCTCTCATTGATCTTGATATATCTGTCTTTGTCTATTAAATCAAGCAACCATTCTCTTAACTCCTTTTCTTCCATACTCAGGGCACATCTCTTGTTTTCCATTTCCTGCGGGCATTCTGTAGAAAGTTCTATAGCATCTTCCTGTGGCACATTCTCTTCAATTTCATCCTGTGTCATCTGTTGTTCTGTCATATGGGAACTCACTGGCTTATCACTCCTCAACATTGACTGCATCAGAGTTTCCACAATTTCCTGTTCCTTTCCTTTCTGTCTAGCTTCAAATGAGCGTTTATACTGGTTTCCTGTGGAAGGCTCCAAAATGTCTTGATATGGCACCTGACCAGTTACTTCCTGTCAACTGGTTTTCCCCTTAATTTGGATATCCATTGATCTATCCAGTTGTGGTGCTTTCTGTATTTGATTTTCTACACTGAATCCTTCTCTTTGCAGCTATTCCATTACCTCAATTTCTATTTCTTTGACTTCTTCATTACTAATCTCTTTTTCGACTTTTCCTCTTAGTCTTTTTATTTTTTGTATTGTAAAATTTTCCATATCCGGATTCCTTTGCCTATGTTTTTCTTTAAATATCTTTGGTACTGCTCTTTTTGTATTAGTTAGTTTTGCTTTCTAATTTGCACAAATATTACACCATATTTAATCTCTTTTCTTTTCCTCTGTCCATATTTCTTCTTCACGTCTCCTGATCTTCTTGCTTTTCCTTATTCTGGGGACTCACTCCATCATGCTGTGATGTAGTCTGTTTTAGACCTTCTACATTAAATCCTTCACTTTGCAGGCACTCCATAACTTCAACTTCTATTTCTTTAACTTTCCTGACTTACCCTAAGAACTTGGTGATTTCCATTAAGAATGACATCTTGGAGGATTGGAGTACTAGATATCTTCCCCTACTGGTCTGTTCAGATGACCATGCTAGTAAAGGACCATCTATTACTGGACAATCTCAGGATAGATTATTGTCCATGAATCGTGATAAGGGTCAATATCCAAGTCAGAGCAAAGAATCTTATTTTGTGACTGATTGTCATAGGGACACCCAGGAAGTATAAAAATATTGTACAGAGGTATTGGGATTTATTTTCCAGTATGCCCAATAGTTTAGATATATTTTCAAAGAACTTAAAATTTGGGCTAAGAAGGGGTCCCAGTTTGAAAAATTATTTTGAAGTGTTAAAAATTACAAAGACGATAGTGGTAGGACTGGCACTTTTAGGTGTGGGATGTGCCCCCAGTGTCCTTATATAGCTAATTTACAGCAATTAAACTTCTGGGGTACCTTTGCTAAGTTAAAAACCAAAGGTTCCTATAGTTGTTACACAAAAGGGGTGGTGTACATGGCTTACTGTACTGTCTGTTTTGCATACTATGTGGGCAAACCGGAGAGAAAACTGAAACAAAGAATTTATGAACATACATATGATACCAGCAGAGCTAAAGAGACCAATGCTATGTATAAACATCCACCTGTGTGTTCTGAGTCTAGCTTTAAATTTTGAGTTTTGGAGCAGGCTAAAGTAATTGACAGAGGGGGTGTTTGGGAAATGAGACAAGTATAGTGAACTTATGTGGCAGCTAGGAATGGAGGCCTGTTCTCCCCCTGGTTTAAATGAGCACTATTCTATCATGCCTGCCCTTAAAAGAAGAGTTTTGAAATAATGGGTTGATGAAAGTCTTAGATGGCACATTATAATTATTGTTACTTTTTTGTAAGTGGTTTATACTTGTTATTCAATATATGAGTGCAACTTAACACTGTTTTTTATGTTCTTGTGCTTTTTTCCTATCTTTGTGTGAGTGGATGGAATATTTATTTGAAAGTAATTTAGGTGGGAACCAATATAATTTCTAAATTGTTGATTGTGTGTGTTATTTAAATGATTGGTAATCATGTTTAAGTATTCCGATAAAATTCCCTGTACGGAATGAAAGCTCTTAATCTTATGTGTTTTCATTGTCTGTATTAAAGTTTTATACATTTGGAGCCTTGGAGTGGTTTTTGGCTGCCTTTATTTTAACCAGTATGCTGGACTGAGTTGTTTTTCTGGGTTTATAGGTTTTGGTGTCTTACTCAGTCCTTTTCCACCTTTTTGATGTTTACTGAGATTTACAGTGATTCATGTATAGCATAAATTGCAGCAACTGCTTGTTACAGTTTAAAAGAAAAATATATGTTTTTTGTTTTGTTTTTACAAACCAGAGTGGTGTAGCATTTCATATACTGTAACATGTAGCAAACAATTTGCTATGTTTTAAAAGAAAACTAGACTTTTCTTCTTTTTTCTTTTTCTTTTTTTAAGAAACCTGAGTGATGTAGACTCCATGTGAGGTATAAACCACTACAGTTTAAAGAAAAAAAAAGCCTTTTTTCTCCTCAAATCATTGGAAGACCTGTCTAAGGGGGAGGTCAGATCAGGGAACTACCCTGGTCACCAGATGAGATAGATACTCCTCTGTGTGTAGAAGTGTCATCCACCAGGTGCAGTGGCATGCACTTTCAATCCTAGCAACTTGGGAGTCAGCGGTTGCTGGATCAAAACATGGTGTGCTAGGCCAAAAAGATGCACCTACAGAAATACAACATTGAAGTTCAGTCTGCTGCAACACAATGCTCACTGGTGCTGGCAAATGTGTTTTGTGACATGCAAGAAGATGCTACCCTATACAAAGTGAAAGTTATATGTATATCAAGCAAGCATCATATCATGTCAGTAAGGATGTAAATTGCTGCCATCTTGAGATGTTGGGTGTACAATGTTCTCTCATAGCATACCTATACACAGTGGACTTTTTATGTATATAGAGCAAGCATCATATCATTGAGGATGTAAACTGCTGCCATCTTGAGATGTTGGGTATACGACGTTCTCTCATAGCATACCTATACATAGTGGACTTTAAATGTATATTGAGCAAACATCATGTCAGTGAGGATGTAAACTGCTGCCATCTTGAGATGTTGGGTATACGATGTTCTCTCATAGCATACCTATACATAGTGGACTTTAAATGTATATCGAGCAAGCATCATGTCAGTGAGGATGTAAACTGCTGCCATCTT
Organism: Protopterus annectens; assembly: GCF_019279795.1. NCBI lineage: Eukaryota > Metazoa > Chordata > Ceratodontiformes > Protopteridae > Protopterus > Protopterus annectens. The sequence continues at coordinate 1,016,510,966 of NC_056726.1, read as the reverse complement.
GAGATGTTGGGTATACAACGTTCTCTCATAGCATACATATACATAGTGGACTTTAAATGTATATTGAGCAAGCATCATGTCAGTGAGGATGTAAACTGCTGCCATCTTGAGATGTTGGGTGTACAACGTTCTTTCATAGCATACACTGCTGCAGTTGGCACATATCTGTGTGTGATTGCTACTGCCATTTGTCAAACCCCAGATAGAAACATACCTGCAGTGTACATATACTTGTATATGTGCCTCAGGATTAATGATCACCTAGTCCTATCATATCCTTGTCATAGAAAGTATCAAGCACTGTCAGCCCTTTTACTCCCCTCCCTTACATAGTCTAATATGACCATGGCTGTCACCTATGATGTCTCTCCTCATGTACATCCTGTGCCACATATGCATATTGTTGACAGTCTAGTTTTATTGTGTCATCCATCGTCAGAGCAAATGAAGATGGCTTTAACCTACAACATTCTGCATTTTGTGCTTCTTTAAGGTGATGTCTGTTGAATAGTATGACCAAATCATGCACTTAGTAGTATATTCTGATTCATACATACCTAAACACTTTTCAGTAACACTGCATGCATCCTCTTTATCCTGAGCGACATTTTCATTTTGTCATCAGCATGGCCTATACATGTTAACCAAGCAACTCCACTTTGTCAACATTGTCAACATAAATATTGTAGTTGTCTGGCTGGGGAAGCTCTTGCTACCCATCTCATTCTTTTTGGTTTATATGTCCTCCCCTGCTGCTGTTCCTGATTCCCTTTGTGGGATATGTCCTGTCATAGATATGTTAAGCAGCTGTCTGTGCAGTATATGCAAGGTCATACTCTCTAGCATGGTGCAGACAGCAACCATCTTGCTGCCTGTATCAGGAGAGTACTGCAGTGCCTCAAAATTTATGTGAAGACACCAGACGTGTGTCCTCTTGAGTACACCAAAGACATGACATGGCATTTGCTACAAAACATTTGAGCAGCAGTTCTGAATTGCAAACCTCTTTCTTGAGCAAGCACCACTCTCCAAGAGTGCAACACTAAAATAATCTGTGTACTACACATCTTTCTAAAGTTACAAAGATATCTATGTAAACTGCCACAGACATGAGTATGAATCAAATTCTGCTTTGCAATCTCATACTTTGCAACCTCATTAACTTGTGCTACTTTATTTATATCTCTTTATGAGGCCATCTGTGTACTCTGCATAATTCACACTGTTATCCAATGTGAAGATTCATTTGTTGAGTCATCTACACCCACTACCTAGTACACAACTTGTTTATGAATGCCAATAGTGCTGTGGCATATTAATTGACTGAAGATTACATACCAAAGCCTATTAGAAAACATTGGCAGGGCACATCATTTTAAAACAGGAAAGGTATTATACTTCCTATGAGGGAAGTGTGTAATGTTTCCTTACTGATAGAGTGCCTTGACAGTTTCTGTGGATGAAGGTTACATACAAACACTTCTGTCTGTATTAGATATGCAGTTATTCTGCAAAAGTACAGCTCTATGTTTCTACCCAATAGAAAAATACAGTTATTTTTCTCACCACTGTGGAGTTTTGCAGATTCATAGAGTGAATGTCACATTTGACAGACTATTGGAATTTACTGGGGTGGTAGTTATTCTGTACTACTTAAAACATTTTACTTTGTGTAGCAGGGAAATAAATACAGTTTCTCTTCTTTTATATAAAACTATTTGTCAGTTTTGTGTGACCTGAGCAAAAATGGCTCAACATATTTTTACAATAGTCAGTAGTCTGGAGGTGATAAGAAACAATAATCCACTGCAGGAAAGTGGATTATTTCAGGATTTACTCTTGTCTGTAATGGTTTGGTCCAGAGAACAAAACCCTCAGGACAAAGTGCTAATGACATAAGGGAACAAGTCTTTCTATAGCCCACATATTATTATTATTATTGTTATTGTTATTGTTATTGTTAATGTTATTATTATTATTATTATTATTAGATGAAATTAAATTACAGTGTTATTAATAACAGACTATTGATGTATTTTTACTATAGTCAGTAATTATTTCATATCCATATTAAAGTGACTGAAGTTATATGAAATACACTACTCATCTGACTCTTGCGATAAATTACCAAAAAAACAGCTTTAAAATGCTTCCCCAGTCTGTTGTTCATATCAGAAATAGTTTGGGTTATTGTAGCTGCTGGTTCCCTGCATTAAAGAGTTTGGGTAAATTTATTTATTAGATGCAGAAGGCATTTGTCTGCTCTGCAACTAATGGATTGCTATGGTTCAATAAAAAAGTTTTGCCATTCACTATTTCCCTCAAATACTGTGGCTAATGGATAATATGAATAACAGCTCACGCTGATATTGTCTTTCTACTCAGAATTTATTTTTCATTGCTGGCAACTATGCTTCCCGAGCGATGAGTGATGGAAAGAATTTATTAAAGTAATACAGAAGGGCTGGAATTTTAAACTTTAATGCACGGCATTAGTTGTCTTGCTTGATAAAGAGGGTGAGTATGACGTAAGGCAGCAGGAACTTATTTATTTTGCTTTTTGTGGTGATGAAGCTTTATACATTTTGGTACAATGAAAACATTACTATTTTCCTTCCCTCCTTTTGCAAACAGTGTGATCATTAAATTAATTTCTTAACCACATCTGAATATTGATGATGATGAAGATGTTGAAGATGATAAATATTGATCCGATCAGTGGAGGTTTATTATTATTCATGATATTTTCCTTCTTTTTTATCTTAATTTCTTTCTTTCTTGGTGGTGGGATATAGCTATGCCTATCCTTTCTTACTTACACTATTGTTTGTTTTCTGATTTTAGGTTTTGTTTTAGATAAAATGTTCATGTTAATAATAGCTATTTGTTAACCAGGTAGGCCCACTGGACACATGGCCCCTTTGTAGGAGTGACCAGGGAGGAATGTCTGGTAAAGTGATTTGCTCAAAGTCACACAGTAGGCAAATGAGGGCTGTGGGAATCAAGCCCCGTATTGAAAATAGCTTGCATTATTTTAGGTTGCGACCATAACAGCTTCAATGGCTGCCACTGCCTTTTGTATTATTGTTTGCTGAAGATATTTAATGTGTGACTCAGCAATTAAAGTAAAAAAATTATGCAAAAAGAGATTGTTTATATTCATATTGGGAAGCCAAACGGTAACTTGTGGTCAGAGGTTTGAGGCACTGCAAAGATCAATGCAGATATGAAATGAGCAGAGTAAATATGACTTACCATATGCTGGCAAACTAGGACTGCACTCAGAAGATGAAACAGTAATATAAATTGTATTTCTCCATGACAATTCTGGTGCATCACAGTAGCTATAAAAAAAATCTGACAGATATTGCATCTAAATTTTGTTTGGATCATTCTATTATTCAAGTCCAATAAGATTAGCCTTCTTCAAGAGTGCTGAAAAGAGGTGCACAGGCAGCTCACTAGTTTTATAGGTTCATAGTGTCATAGGTGATTACTAGGCTAATAGCTTAAGAGTCCGTACAAGTCCAGCCAGTATAACCTGATTTTACCCACTATGTGGCCCCTAGAGGCAAGAGGATGGCATGGAGTTGTGCTTATGCAATGAGTATCTTACAGACTGACCCTGTCCATATGACTCATAGGTAATATCCCAGGTGTGAATTTGTGATTCCCCATCCATTGATCCAAAATGCAAAAAAAAATGTCTCTGCTTAATGTGAATAGAAAGCCTGTTCCAAAGAAGGGGCAGTTTTCTGAGACACATATTTGTCTCTCCAGCATGTTTTGTTTGAGTTGCTGACTAAGTTTAGATCCCTAGATCAAGTGACCCTCATGCTGTTTGACATTGTAGCAGATCCATCAGAGCTGGATATGTGAGTGCCTTGTAGGTCAGGCATAGGTCAATAGTTGGTAGGGCACAGAGTAAAGGTTCATAGGTTCATAGGTTGGTATTAGGCTATTGGCCCTAGGGCCTATACAAGCCTAGCCATAACAATTCCCTGGCTATTTCTTCCCACACTATTTACTTCCCTGGACCCCTGTCTAGCAAGGCGACTGATGTGATCCCCGGGGTGAATTTCCTTTCTCCCATCCAATCATCAAGGTTCCTTTTGAAGAGGGCCAAAGAGGCGCTCTGCTTGACATGTATGGGCAGTCTATTCCAGAGTCTGGGGAGTCTCTGGGTCAGGAACCTATCCCTCCAGCATGTTTTGTTTATTGTGATGACAAGATTTAGATCCCTGAAGCATGTGGCTCTGAGGGATTGGGATTTCTTTAAGTGTAGCTTGTCTATCCACACAGTACATATTGTTTACACCCCATATGTCCTTTGTGAGGAACTTCTGAGGTTGCTCCAGCTGCTGTAAGTTCCTAGTCAAGTACATGCCAAATGGTGCATTATACTCGACTATTGGTCTACTGAGGGTTACGTACAGTGGGACTATAATTTCTTTGGTTCCGGATGCCATAACTTTACTTATAAGTTGTGCCACTTAAAAGGATGTCCTCACCACTGTGGACATGTGGTGGTCAAAGGTCAGGCTACTATCTATCTGTGTACCTACATCTCTCACCTCTGATTCTACTCTTAGGGGTGTGTTATTGATGTTGTAATTTGCAGGGGTATTTGACTTCCCAAGGGATATGATGATGCATTTTTTTTCACATTTAGTTTTAGGCCATCATTCTGGCATGATCTAGAGCTTCCTAAAGGACATCTACATCAGTGGAGGATTCAGTGATTGGCCCCAGCTTGCAGTCATAAGCAGACGTTGTCATCTAGAGGACTTACACATTAGTCTTGACTTCAGAGAAGAAGATTCTGAACAAGAGTGGTCCCAGCACTGAGCCCTGTAGCACACCTGTAGTAAATGGCCTCTTGCTGTATCTGGATTCACCCACTTTAATAATATGTACCCTGTCCATGAGCCAGTTGGCTATCCATCTGGTGACATATGGATTTATGCCTAGTTTTGTGAGTTTATTTATAATACCTGACTGGGGAACATTGTCAAATGGGACAGCGAGACATTTCCCTGTGGTACATGTGACTGGGGACACATGGCTGAAGTGACATTTAGCTGCAGAGAAATATAGCTGTTTCCAAATTCCCTGTGGGCAAAGAGAAGCACACACTGCCATACTCACATCTTTAATAACCAAATGCATGGAGGCAGGAGAAGTAATGACCATTGTGCTCAGTGTACAGTACATGCTTATGTAACCACAGCATGTAGAAGTGTGCTGCAGCATGAAGAAATCCTTCAGGCTACTGTAGTCACATTTATGCTCCAGTATGCATTTTAGGTAATGTTCCCCAGACACTGTGAAGGGGGTAGTGGTCCACACACACGCTGATTATAAAGGCACTACCCGTTGTGCACTGCAATTTTACTGCCACTGACATGCCCTCTGGCCAGCCTGCTGCTGATGCCTGCCATACTGCCTACTGTCTCATGCACCCTTGGTTACCATGGACATTGTTTTCCCCCTGTGCATTTGGTTATTGAAGCTGTGGGCATGGCAACACATTCTTCTCTTTGCCCACAGGGAATTTGCAAACAGCCATATTTCTCTGCAGCGGAATGCCACTTCAGCCATGTGTCCCCAGTTAAATATACCACAGGGAAATGTCTCACTGCCTAGGCACCTGAACCCTGTAAAATGCCTTGGCCAGGTTGAAGTATGTGGTATGTACTGTTTTACCATCATCCATGGCTCAAGTAACTTTCTCAAAGAAATCCACAAGATTCAGTAGGCATGACCTGCCCTTGACAAAGCTGAATTCGGTTGGGTCCAGTGTTTAAAGGGTTCTTATGTCATTATTTATCAGGTGCATGATTATTCTTTCCATGGCCTTAAATATAAGGCAAGAGACTTTACTCGTTCTCTCATCACTTATTTAGACTAATAACGAACATTTTGCTCTGTTGTGCACATTCCGTCTTACTTCTTGACAGGATTTTCTTTCTTTTGTTCATAAGTTAGCACTAGGCTAACTGCCCTTGCGAGCCATTTTAAGTCTTTCCAGTTTTCCCCTGTGAGATTCAAACCCTGTACCTTGTGTTTGTAAGGCAAACACCTTAACCATTAGGCCACCCTCCCAACCCCTGTAAAACCTATTAATGCTAGTGGCCCACCAGGGTGGCTTGTCCTTGAGGCTTGACATAGGTTTATTTCAGTATGGTACTGCTGTTGCTGTACAGTTATTTCTATGACCATACAGGGCTTTTGTGTACACCTCTGCATAGTTTTCTGTGTTTTTTGGATTTGGGGAAGCTTGGAAACTAGCTATGGGTAATTTAACTTAGAGAAGTTTTTCACGTTTTGGGGGTTAGGTTGGGAAACTAGTTTTACCTTTATTTCAAAGATAACTGCTTTGGGATTTCATCTTACCAGTGAGGGCATCCCAGTGGGGGGTGCAGCACTCTGCCATTGTTGTGGGTACCAGATCTAGGATACTTGTTGCCTTAGTGGTAGTGCAGACTAGCTGCCCCAGGACATTTGAATTTACAAAGTCAAGAAATCTTTGGGCCTGCATGTTAGTGGTCATGTATGCCCCCAATTAATAAAGGGGTAGGTAAAATCACCCATGAATATGGTATCGGATAGGATGGTGAGTCATTCTAGTAACTTCAGGTATGTTGTGGTTCATGGTGGAGGACCTGTAACTAGCAAGAATATGGTAATAGATTTTTTCCATGGTTAGTAAGACATAGAGTAGCTCGTGTGTCATATTGTTTGACCAGCCTTAAGGTGTGCTTATCCTTTATGTAGACAGATAAACCTCCGGCTTTTACTCTTTTATATTCGGTGGGTGGTTGGAATGTAGGAAAGATGCTATAGCCATGCATTGCTGGAGTGCTTTCCATGGTGTTGAACCATGTTTCAGTATCTACACAGATGTAAGCATTTTCCTGGGTGAGTAGAGCTTCCAGAGAGTGCAGTTTCTTGCTGCAACTTGTAGCATTGAGTAGTAACACCTGTAGCATTTCCTGAGTAGTTTTTTTGTTATGTTAGAAGATTTGCCTGTTTGGCTATGCCCAAAAATGTCACTATAGGGGTGGATATTGTTTTGGGTGACATCCAAAAGCCTTGAGGTGACAGGCGAAGACCATCCCTGACAGAGAAGTATGGCTTGTCAACCATGTTGACCCAGGCTGACAAGTATTGGGCCCCTTTGGAATGATAGAACTAGCTAAGCCAGTTGTTGAAATCATACATATTTTTCTGGTATTATGCCATCATTCTAGAAGATGACACAGACATCCTCCAAAAGGGTCTCACTGAGACAGATACCTGGTGTCAAAATCATGAACTCAAGCTAAATGCCAAAAAGTGCATAGTCATCCCCTTTGGAAAAAACAAAGTACCCACAAATTACCACATAGGTGGTAGTCCCCTAAATACGGAAGATGTAATAAGGCATCTGGGGACCTAAGTAGAGAGTAATCTCACCTTTGATAATCACATTGCCAAAGTGGTTAGAAGATCCTTCTACATTTCCCACCCAATCACAAAAGGGTTTGCATCCAGATCAAAAGAGGTGATTGTGCCCCTCTACTCATCACTCATCAGACATATCATATAGTACAATGTCCCATTTGGGATGTACCTTGCAAGACACCTGCAACAGCTGGAAAGAGCACAGAAGTACCTCACCAAGTGGATCATTGGCCTCAAACAGATGCCCTATGCAGCTCGACTAAAGAAACTCCAGCTGTACTTGGTTGCATACCGCCTACTGAGAGGTGATCTCTGTCTGACATACAAGGCCATGTCCAACCCAGAATTGATGGACATGCTCCACCTAAAGAAAACCTTATCCCCTCGAGCCACACGCTCTAGGGATCTAAACCTCACAACAACAATATATAGGATGTGCTGGCAGGATAGACTCCTGTCCCAGAGACTTCCTACGCTTTGGAACAAGATCCCAATCTACATTAGGCAGAGCTCCTTGCTAACACTCTTCAAAAGAAACCTTGACGAGTGGATTGGAAACAGAAAGTTTACCCCGCGGATCACTTCAGTGGCTCTGCTGGACAGAGGCACAGGGAACTAATCTAAGGGGGTGGCGAAAGCCAACACATTTTGTCTAGGCTTATAAATGCCTTCGGGCAGATAGCCTAGTACCTACCTATGAACCTATAAGATGGTAGAATGCTGCTCAGTGCTAGACTGCTTCTTGCCTGTGATACATATTCTGAAAGCTTAATCATGTGTCTCTTTATATAGTCCAAGGAGGTATATCTCAGGGCATTCATACCCTCATGGACTATGACTGAGTCATACTGATACATTGAGTTAAGTGAGCTGAGTGTTGGTGAGATCTGATGAATCCTAGCTCCTGACAATCAACTAACCATAACCTTCCCCTTTTTTCAGCCTAGTAAGAGAGACATTAGTGTGTCTCACAGTGGAGTCTCCTATGCCAGAATGTAGAATTGTGGAGTGTTTCACCTTGAGGGCTTGGTAGTTGAGACCCAATGAGATGAGGCTTTATGTGATGTGATGGGAATTGTCTTATTTGTGAACATGTGGAGTTTCGGAGGACTGCTCCTGAGAGGCTTTTGAGGTTTGGGTAAGTTACATATATGCACCTCTGCATATGTGGGTCTGTGTGTGGGGTCCATTGTGGGTGCAGTGGGTGATGTGTGTGGGTTGCTGACAACCTGCTTCTTGCTTTTTGTGTCTGTATGTGAGTCTAGCCTCCAGTGTCAAAGTGTAACTATATCTCTCACATACTGCATTTGTCTGTTTGAGAATTAAGTGGTTGTTGGTGTACATAAGACAATTGTTACATTGCCTCAGGATGCCCATGTCCACCAAACTGTATGCAGGGATAACAGGAAAGTGCCCATCCATGGTTGCAAGTCCTAATGTGTGACTGGATTACAGAAGGGTGCTTACTTGGTGTAATCTGCAGCTAACCTAACTAGCAATACCAAACCAGATGCTCTCTGAGCATTAATAGTCCTGGGTGCTATAATAAGGTATCGTAGACCTAAATAGTCCTAACTAAATGCATAAATGCTGCTCACTGCACAGACTAGTTGCTTGTGAGTAACTCGGGACTCAGGTAAAGTTCTGAGGTGTTTTTTATGGGGAAATTTCAGCTTCTGGTGACTACATGTATACAAGGTACCAGCAACCACTGCTGCATTAAGAGCAACTTCTCCCAAATGCAAGGCTTATATATAATTGGGAAAAAAGAAGCAAGGTTTACACTAGCTATGTCCTCAGGCCAATCAGGTAAGCACACAATAAGCTTTCTACCAGCTATTCTTTTCACCCATTTCTACAGCTGTCTGCCACAATCGGCCCTAGAGTAATGTACGAGCGCCATCCGGGATATAGAAATTACTGAACTTACACTTGGGCTACCCACAAAATTCTGAAGCACGTCCACAACTAACCTTACCTTCTTCATGGTGGTCCCTGAGAGTGCAAAGAACCACACCAAACCCAAAGGGAAACCTCACAACCCTCCAGGTGGATGCTGGAATCCACTATCCAGGATCTTGTCCTAAACAGTTAATGTATGTAAATTCAACTGGGTACTATTATTTTTTCTGTATCCCTTGACTCAGAACAAATGGTTTCCTCATACATCACCTCATACCTTTCTGTCTCCCTCATCCTACTGCTTCCCTACTATCCTCCACCCCTCAGGGTAAGTATATCTCCTGATATTTATAGCTAACTTTTGTAGAGACATACAGTACTGTCTTATACAATAGAGCCTTCGCATTTATTTTTTAAACCACATCTTGAAACTTTCTTCGTGTTAATTTTTTAAACCACATCTTAAACCTTTCTGCTATTGTTTTCTCTTCTTTCTTTGTAACTATTTTCCTCTCTCGTCTCCTTTTCAACTTTTCTCTCTGCCCTGCCAACAGTTCCCCCCTTCCCCTTTAGAAACTGTTACAACTGGATACAGCCTCCATAAAATCCTTCTCTTTTCCGTACACTCTGCAAGCATTCTCTAATCTATCATAACTTACCTTGCTGATTATTTTTTCTCGAGCTAAAACTTAGACCAGGGCCCACCAACTCCATTCTCCCTCCCTATGCTTGGGCTTACTCTATGCCTACCCCCATTCCCAGCCAGCCCCATTTCAGTTAGATGTATCCTAAAATCAGCTATTTAACTCATCCAATCACACATACCTTCCAATCAAGTCCAATTAACTACACTCATCTCAAACTACTAGATTTACTGATTAACAATCAAACCTTCACTCTATTCTCCAACACTCAGATCTAGAACTGTCTTCTCTCTAACTCTTCCAACATCTTAAAAACATTCACTCACATTCTTCTAAATCAACTACCTCTTCTTTCTACCATGTCACTTATCACGAATTCACTACTTCTCACCCTGTCTCTTTCCCTGTATTTACTACTACAATTAACAGCGTTCCATATACCTTACAAATACTGCAAACCTACACTTATCACTTCTTCACAAATACCATCTCTTACCACCTTCTCTTACATATCCTCTGGCCTATATCCAACTGACATTATCTTAAACACCAAAGTAAAAATCCTTCCCACACATAAAAGTGCCAATACAAACTTGACTTTTATTGCCAATGTAAAATAAAAAGGAAGCAGAATCCTATTATCCTCCTATATATATATATATATATATATATATATATATATATATATATACCCTAATCTACCCCAACATGGATACATACATCCCAACCCAGGCCTTATCACCTTCCCTCAACCCCTCTAATCCCCATAAATCACTAAACTTTGCTACCCTCAGTCTTTAAAGTGTCAGAAACAAAATTACAGACATCTACGCCTGGATAGCATACAACCCACCAGATAATATAGTCGCTACTGAGACATGGTTAAAACCCTACAATAAAAATACTGAATTTCAACCCCATGGCTACGCATGCTTAAGATCTGATAGACCTCATAAAAAAGGTGTGGATGTCGCACTGATATACCCAGATAACTTTAATATAGTACCACATACCAAGTCTATCCCTTCCCTTAGTTTTCAACAGCCAAAATACTTATATACCTTCTAAAAATGAATGACAACAAAAGCCTCTGTATTGTTGTCCTGTATATCCCTCCAGGCAAGAACATTCCCATATTAGAAGAAATCCTAGCTTGGGCCTCTAGCAACTTAAAAAATTAAACAATCATATTAGGCAATGTAAATATCAACTGGCTGGATATTTCACATCACCATCCTTCCACCAACATAAACCTATATAACTTTACTCAACCTGTCACCAATATAACCAGACCCAATAAAAATGGCCACAGTGGCTCTATCTTGGATTGTATTATGGTCTCTGATACTAATAAAATCTCTTTCACAGAAACACTAGCCAATAGTATTAGTGACCACCTACCTGTCTTTGTAATATGTAAAAATACCCCAATGGCAAGTAAACACCAGTACAAACAAGTCAGAGACCTATCCCACTTCTGTCCAACCATCCTTAACGAAACTCTACATAGCCTCAATTGGGATGGTCTAAAAATCCTTCCCCTCCATGAAGCAGTAGATTTCTTTAACTCTGCATGTCTCTGGATCTTAAACAAACTGGATCCTCCCTGACAAATGAGAGTGAAAACCAATCATGCCAAATGGCTTACTAGTCCCACTAGGCAGCTCACGATAGCCAGAGACAAAGCATGGAAAGGATGGAAAAGAACTAAAAACCCCTGTGACCTCACACAATATAAGAAACTCCAAAATAAAGTAAAGCATCTAATAATCAAAACTTTAAAGAAGTGCAAAAATAAATAAATAAAATAAAATAAATAAATAAATAAATAAATAGCGCAGTCAATTTTCACGCTATAATGAAAATGGGCAATGCTTCCAGATGTTTGAATCTGTACTGGGCACTAACAGAGTGAGCTCCATGCATATGTGCTGAATTTAAACCAGCACTGGAAATACAGAAAACTGACTACTAAGCTCCCTGGTCATTAAAATGGCTACAATTACTGAGACCCCTTTTGTGTGTTTCCAAACTCAGATAGACCAGGTAAAGACCTACTGCCAGTGGATGAATAATCCCAATTCTCCTAATGTAAAGGCAGAGTAAAAGAGTGCCTGGAGTGAAATGCTACCATTAACAAACTTAAGGAAAGGCAACAAGTAATTGATGATAACAGCAGTGAACTTTAAACAGCTTATAAAAGTGTAATTATTCAATAAAACATCTTTTCCTTTGTAGAAATGCGATAAGAACCACTCAATAGTGCAGAATTTATAAAGGCACTAAAACCAAGGTAAGCTGATTAATAAGCCCTCCAGGCAATAAAATAATCACATGCAGGAATCCCTAGTGTATTTCCCCAACTTATACAAACCAGACTACCACCCGTCCTCCTGATGTAAAAACATAGAAAAGAGTTTACCAGAGTGTAAAAATGCACTCCTATATCCAACAGCTTACTAGAAAATGAATTCAGAGCAAGTAAATTAGTAGTACAATGAGATGCAAAATGCACATTTATTTTTCAAAATAAGCACAAGGAAAGGCAAATAAATAATTCAAGATATAAGCAGCATTCTAGAACAGGAGGAGATTATAAAATTCAACTTACAAAAGGGTGGGCAGCTTAAAATCACCAAGTTTAAAAAGCAGATCAAGGAATGGGAGAGTGGGTGGGAAAATAATCAGAAGGAAGTCATCAACAGTGGTAGTAGTTTTTGCAGGCCTTGAGTCTTTTCAGAAAAGACAAGGTCACAGACATACTCTCTGTATTTACGTATCACTCAAGCAACAAATGAATCAATGAAAAAAACATGTAAAATGTACAATTTGTGTAATTTAAGAGTCTATCTGCCACACATAACAAAAAACTAGGCAAGAAGATTTCTTAAAAGAGAAAACAAAATGGAACAGGTAGAACAGAAAGCAACCGTTTAAGTAACTCACAGACAAAAAATAAATTTACTGTCCTCACCCAGTAGGGAGTCACCAACAGTGCTTGTAGTTTTTGCAGGCCTTGAGACTTACCAGAAAAGACAAAGCCACAGATATGCTCTGTGAATTTAAGGATCACTCAAGAAACAAATTAACCCATTAAAAATATAAAATGTGCTGGACAAATGGAAAATATCTACACATACTTTAACACAGTATTGGGGATGGTCGCAGTACCTGTACAGCTGATACAAAGTTTTCAAAATATACCTCCTCTAGCTGCGACAGCAGATAGTATTCTGCCAACATATTTCTTATCAGTTTTGCAAAGATTTTTGACTCTGTAGCTCACAAACTATCAACAGCTACCTAGCAGGAGATGCCAAGTAATTGTGTGGCAGATTGCTATTTTGTGATACTACCTCTTTGATACTGGAGTCCCGTGCGGGTGTCTGTTAGAATCCCTTCCATTCTCAATATTTAAAATGAAACGTAATGACACACAGAAAGGATATAGTTTGTACAATGTATTGAAAATGTGACACATCTCCAAAGGGCAATCACAACCTGTGAACATAGATAAATAAATAAAATAAAACTAATTAATGAAATTCATCAAGAGATAAAATATAGGAAAATCTACAATGTTATTAAGTTTCTGTCTAAAACAATTCAAATACAAGTACATAAACTAAATACAGATCAATCAGTCTAAAATCAATGGTTAATCATATGATTCTTTTAAACCACAAGAGTGTCACACTAATGTAGTAATTATCGATTTTGTCTCCCAGCAGAGCAGTTTTTTTTTATTATTTGTTTCTCAATTTGGATATCTTTTTTGTAGAAACTGTATGCCATGTCTGTGTCTTTACGATCTCTGATTTTCTCTTACATCCCAAAAGCAAGCAGATAGGTAATCAGGTGATCTAAATTGCCTAAGGGTGTGTATGTGGTACATGAATGCATTTGTATTCTGCAATGGACTGACATCTCATCCATACCTGGGTTTCTGCCTTATACATCAGGCTGGACACGATAGTCACAATTCCCATGTGATTCTGAGTCAGATAAACTGGGTAAGAAAGAATGAATGAATGAATGAATGAATGAATGAATGAATGAATGAATGAAGTAAAAATGAACAACATTTGATGGAATTCAAGCTAAATGCTTAAAAATGATAAAATACTGTTTTCAGCTAAATAAAATACACTGGTCCACCCAGCAAAGAACTTAAATATGAAGAATACAAAATTCCTAGGTCATGCTTCTCTTTATTCAGTTGGTTAAATGATTAGAGGCAGCAATATAGAAAGCAGTCAAATAGATATTTCGGCTACTACAAACAAAATCCTGGACTCATTATGTCATATGAGGTTTCTGTGTTCTAGTCAGGTATTATATAACTGATTTGTCTGAAGTTAAAAGCATTCTCTAGTGTCTCCTTGCTCCTTTATATGTTTAAAACTTTCATTTAGTGGCTAGAGCTAGCAGCTGTAATAGTATCCCACCCACCCTCCCTATTGGTGTCTTGTTCTTATACTTGGTGGCTTTGCAGTTTCCCGCCCATACTGTAAATTTGATTTGGGACACTCCTCCCAGTATAGTGTCATTAGTTAATTCTACCTAATTCAGAGAGAACATTTCCGAAGGCCAAGCCACTTAGATTCTTAACCTTGAATTATCTTATGTTCTAGCTTTCTCCTTTTCCACTTTACTAACAAAAAAAAATTCTAAGCTTGTTTCCTGCCTTTCCTGTAACTAGTCTAGTCCAGATAAATATTTGGTGTATCCAGGACTGTTTGTAAGCTCCTAAGCCGCCAAGACTTTTTGTGTTGGAGGGAAGCCTTCTGTCTTATCAGTGGCAGTGGTAAGCAGTAGGTAGCCTATCTCAAACATAAGGAGTGGTTTCTGGCCCAGAAATTGTGTTTTTTTTTTGCCTTTTGGACAGTTTCTTCCATCTCTTTCAACTTTCTGGTTTAAAAGCCAGTGTTTGCACTTGTTTCCCAATGTTCCTGTAACTAGTCTAGTCCAGATACAGACTTGCTGTATCCAGGACTGTTTGTAAGCTTCTGAGTGGTGCCAGAGTCTGCTCTTCAATTTTTCTCTTAGATCTACTAGTTCTCTCCTCTCCTGGACATATACTAGCTTATAAGTCTAGCACTTTAAAAGACTTCTTGTAGCAATTATTGTAGCACACAAAAGTGCTACCAGTATGAAACGTTCTACAAGGAAACAGATCCAGTACTTATTATCAATGCCCACCCCTCCAGGCATGTCTAAAGGTTTATAGGTTAGTACTAAGCTAACTGCTCTTGCGAGCCATTTTAAGCCTAGCCAGTTATCCCTTGTGAGACTCAAATCTTGCACCTTGTGTTTGTGAGGCAAACACCTTAACCATTAGGCCACCATCCCAACCCTTTAGTCCCCAGTGCTTTCTTCTATTAACCTGGTGAACTTGGGGGCATCCTGAGGCAATGTAGCTACTGCCTCATGTACACCGACAACCCTCATCTCTTACCTTTCAACACTCAGACTTGCGAGAGATGCACTTATATATCCAAACTGGAAGCCACGGACTCTCCAGCCAAGACCGGAATAGCTGGTCAAGATGAGAAGGTCAACACATGCACCGCACCACATGGAACACACAGCCCTCCAAAACACACACCAGCACTGCCTTCATATAAAAACACAAACCACACACCCACCTTTGTGGAGGGTCTCAATAAAAATCTACTCAAGCAGCAGAGATCTCCAAGGCAGAAATGCACATGACCACCACAACACAACCCTAATCACAAGACACATAACTTTCCTAAATAGTGTGCCACTCAACCAAGCCCCTAAGGCAAAACAGCATGTCCAACACAGTAGTCATAGGTGACTTGATAGTGAGGCACACTGATGTCCCACTCACTAGGTTGAACAAGGAGAAAGTAACAGTCATCTGCCAGTCAGGTGCCAGGATCCACCACATAATGCACGCACTCAGGACCCTCAAAAAAGGTACAAATATGACTCTGTCATTGTACATGTGAGTATGAATGACCTGAGACGTACCTCTCTGGACTACATGAAAAGAGACATGCAGGAGCTCTCGGATTATGTAGCCCAGGTGAGTATGACCCTAGCCCTGAGTAGCATCCTACCATCACCCAGAGTGATACCACAGTACAAGTAGAAAATGATTGATTTCAACAACTGGCTAAGTTTCTGGTGTCATTCTAAGGGGATTCTGTATCTGTCTGTCTGGGATGACATGATTTACAGACCTCAATGCTTTGCCAGAGATGCCCTGTATCTGTCACCCATGGGCTTCTGGATACTGGCCAATGCTCTTGCCACCCCAATAGTGTATTTTTTTTAGATGGTGTTCCAAAGACCAAATTACCACAATATCAGCTACAAACAAATGCAATCTGAAGGTCATGCTGCTCAGTGCTATAAGTCTAAATGTTAAAATGCACTAGCTCAAAGCACTCCTTAAAATGGAGAACATCGACCTTTGTGCTGTAACAGAGACCTGGTTCAAGGCAGCAGAAAGCACCCCTGCACTACCAGGCTATAACTCATTCCACACCTTTCGGCCTCAGAACTTGGACTGAAGCTCCAAATGTGGTGTTTTTTTCCATATTCATAAAGGATGCAAACACCTCCAGACTGGTAGCCCAACATAACACATCAGAGATACTTCAGGTGCAGATAACACTGGGTAAGTTAGCGATTCAGGTCATAGCCTGCTATAGGTCCCCAACCATGTCCAAGACTCACACTGCATGTTCCTAAGCACCTTGGAGAATATTAGGGTTCAACCTAACACTATCTTACGAGGCGATTTCAACTACCCCTCCATTAACTGGGTAAACTACTTGTGTATCAATACACTTGCCCAATGTTTCCTTGAGTTCATTAATTCCAATGCCCTAGACCAGCTCGTTCTTACCCCCAACAATAGGTACCAACATCCTTGACCTGGTCATTACTAACATGGATGACAGTTGCTCTACACCAATAGTCAACGCCTCCCTGGTTAGATCAACCACAAACTAATCACCTAGGAAATCCACATCCCTCCCACCCACCCTGCAATGGTAACCACCATGAAAAACTTCTCCAAAGTTTACTTTTGGGTCCTAAAAACAGAGGTGGCTAACTTCACGGCACCCATGCAAATGGAGAATAGTTGCATGACCACAGAATCATACACCAATGCACTGTATGAACACATACACAAATGCATGGATCTCACCATACCCAATAGAACCAAGACGCTCTCCTCCAAAAAAGGAAGCCAATCTGGTGGTCCCCTGCCATAAACAAACTCTACAACAGAATGAGGAAACTGATGTGGAATAAGGTGAAGTCCCAAGATTGGAAAAATTCCCTTATCAGCCTCAACAAAAAGTTGAGATCCCTCATCAAATCCTCTAAAGCTAGCTATGAAAACAGAATTGTAGCAGATAGTAAAGACAAACACAAGGCCTTCTATAATTATGTCAAGAATCTCCACGGCAATACCCAGATTTGCTCTGAGCTACTGCACAATGGTACCTCCTATACCGAGCCAACAGATATTGCCAGTATACTGGCCAAGAGATTCAGTGCCAACTTTACCCCTCCCCCCCAAAGGACCAATCACAATACCGGTAGATTGCCAGGCACCCAGCATTACTGCTGCACAGGTTAAAACAGCACTGTCCAAGGCCAAGAATACAGCTTCTATGGGACCTCACAATATACCTGGTTGTGTTCTATATGAACTACAGAGTGAACTGGCACCTCACCTGTGTGCTCTGTTCAATGACAGCCTCACCTCAGGCTTTGACCCTACCGAATGGCACACTGCTACAGTCATCCCTCTCCACAAAGAAGGAGTGACTACAGACCCTGGGAACTATCACCTCATTAACCTGATGAGTCTGATATGCAAAGCTATGGAATGCATCATCATGGACCTAATAAACAAGGATATAGGGAATCTCCAAATTCTGGATCCCACACATACTTTGGTTTTGTGAAGGGTAGATCATGCCTGCTTAACTTGGTCGACTTCTTTGAGTCTGTCACCAGAGCTGTGGATGAAGGCAAGGCTTAGGTGGTTCATACAGCCTACCTTGATCTGATCAAGGCTTTTGATACCATTCCCCACTCTGGAATCATGGAAAAACTCACTAAGCTTGGCATCAACCCCTATATCACTAGGTGGGTTGAAAACTGGCTCACAGATAGAACCCACAGTGTGAAAGTATCTGACTCCAAGTCAGACTGCCGACTAGTCATGAGTGTAGTCCCACAGGGTTCGGTCCTGGGTCCTCTCCTGTTTGGTATCTACTTCTCTGAAGTCTAGGCCAACACAAAGGGACTCTGGCTGACAAAGTTCACAGACAATTGCATGTTGGGAGCTATTATTAACTCCCCAAGTGATGTTGACATCCTACAGAATGGCCTCCCTGAGACCAACAACTGGTGTTAGAACTATGGCCTTGAACTCGATGCCAAAAAATGTGTTGTCATCTCCTTTGAGAAAAACCCAGTTCCCATGATTTACCACATTGATGGTAGTCCTCTGAACACAGAAGGCATTCTAAGAGATCTGGGAACACAGGTTGACAGTAACCTCTCTTTTGATCACCACATTGCCACTGTGGTCAGAAAGTCCTTCTATGTGACACATCTCATTACTAAGGGTTTTGCATCCAGGAAGAAAGAGGTCATTGTCTCCCTCTACTCTTTCCTCATTAGGCCAATCATTGAGTACAATGTCCCATTGGCATGTACCTCACTAGACACTTGCAACAACTAGACAGGCCACAAAAGTACCTCACAAAGAGGATCCTAGGCCTTAAACACTTGTCCCATATGGACAGACTCAAAAAAACTTCAACTATTCTCTGTCTCATATCGCCTACTTAGAGGCAATCTCTGCTTGACTTACAAAGCCATGTCTGACCCAGCTCTGATAGAAATGCTACATCTAAAGAAATCCCAATCCCTCCACACCACATGCTCCAGAGACCTCAACCTCATTACCACAATTAACAGAACATGCTGGAGGGACAGGTTCATAACCCAGAGAATGCCCATGCTATGGAACAGACTTCCCATGCATGTTAAACAGAGCACCTCGCTGACCCTCTTCAAGAGAAATCTTGATGAGTGAATGGGAAACAGAAACTTCACCCCAGTATTAACTCCATTGGCTCTACTTGACAGGGCACTGGGAACCAAGGTTGGGTGGCACTATGCCAGGGTAATCCTATGGCTAGGCTTGTAAAGGCCCCAGGGCCATTAGCCTAGTAGACATCTCTGAACCTATGAACCTATAGCAGTTTCTGTGGAGATACCCCAATGAATCAGGAATGAACACCCACAACATACATCAGAAACTGTGTGCATTAGTAGTTATTGATGGAAGTTTCCAGTAAGAAAACCAAAGAATGAGTTAGAAGCTAAAAGTAACAACTTCATGAACAAGAATCATATAACACCCCCCCCAAATGTTTTCAAAGTCAGTAAATAGTTCTGCAGAAATATAAAGTTTTAGAACTATAGGAAATGCAAACCTTATTGATGGAAATCAGATAATGTTTAAAACAACAAGGTCATAAACAAGTTTTCCAAATAGTAACAGTTTGCAATCATTCCTTTAAGTGTACCTCATTATGAAGAGTGTTATGCATTTTTGAGCCTTTAAAAGTCTATGCTCAGTGCAGTGCCATTTTGAAAGGCTCTTTCATGTATTCATATATGGTTTATTTTCTTTTCTATTAATGCATATTTGTCTATGTCTTAAGTAATAATTTAATAAAGGTACTTAAATAAATTTAGCTAATATCAATGGTAAATAATAAAGTAGCATACAAATTTCATCCAAATAACTTTATATATGTATAAAGTTGTACACTTTAACCATGCTTCCAAGTTCAAGTTGCTTTTAAGTTGATAGAACATATTTCACATTTTGCTTTTTTGTGCCACGTTACAAGAAATAGTTTAGAACAATAGTAAACACAACTCTAAATAATTATTTTCAGTCATTAAAAACATCTTATATCCTGTACAAATATTCACTAAATATCACTTTATCAATAACTCATCAATCAAAACTGCAATACAATTCCCAACTCTTACTTTACAGATAAAATGGTATCCTTAACCAAGAATTTCCCATCATCTAATCCCAAACCTCCCCAACAGCCACATATCACCACATCCACTTTCACCTTCAAACATGTACCCACATCCCATACAAAACTACTCTTAAACAAGCTCAAATCTACTTCAGCTGCTGACCTTCCAAGTGAGCACCTTAAAATAGCAGCTAATAGCACTGCCTATCCTGTCTCAGTCCTTATAAGTAGGTCAAATCAGAAAGCTCACATTCCCACTCCATGGAAAAAAAATCACACATTATCCCTCTACACAAAGGAGGAAATTCAGCAGATATTACTAACCTTACACCTATATAGCAATCCTCTCCCTCCTTTCCAAAATACTTATAAAATGTATTCAAAAACATTTGTTAAACTATGTCATGCAGGACGAGGATGTCAAGAATCTAAATGGCAATGCTCAGATCTGCTCTGAGCTAAAACAGAATGGCATTAAATATACTGATCCAAAGGATATTGCCAATATCCTGGCAGATCGATTCAGTGCCAACTTCACCCCCCTCTCACCCCCTAAATGACCCATCTCAATACTGGAAGAT
Source organism: Protopterus annectens (assembly GCF_019279795.1). NCBI lineage: Eukaryota > Metazoa > Chordata > Ceratodontiformes > Protopteridae > Protopterus > Protopterus annectens. The sequence goes on along the minus strand of NC_056726.1, from coordinate 1,016,490,323 downwards.
TGCCAAATTCTGGTAATAACGGCCACACAGGTAAAAAACGCACTCTCCAAAGCTAAGAATACAGCATCCATGGGACCAGATGACATCCCGGGCTGTGTACTACATGAACTACAATATGAACTGGCACCTCACCTAAGTATCATGTTTATTCATAACCTCACCTCAGGTTTTGTGCCCACTGAGTGGCGCAGAGCTACAGTTATCCCACTCCACAAGAGGGGATCCACCTTGGATCCCAGAAACTACCATCCCATCAGTCTGATGAGCCTTATCTGCAAGGCCATGGAGCGTATTATCATGGAACTTATAAACAAAGACATTGGCAACCTTCAAACACTGGACCCCACCCAGTTTGGGTTCGTGAAGGGACGATCTTGTCTCCTGAACCTGATTGACTTCTTCAAATCAGTCTCCAGAGCCATAGACAAGGCTAAGGTGGTCCACACAGCCTATCTAGACCTTGCCAAGGCCTTTGACACCATCCCCCACTCTGGAATCATAGATAAACTTACTAAGCTGGGCATTAATCCCTGCATCACCCAATGGGTTGCTAACTGACTTACTGATAGAACCCACACTGTAAAAGTAGCTGACTCCAAATCCAGCTCCAGACAAGTGACAAGTGGAGTACCTCATTGTTCAGTCCTGGAGCCGCTCTTGTTTGGCGTCTACTTCTCTGAAGTACAGCCCAACACTAAGGGACTCTGGCTAACAAAGTTCACAGATGACTGCAAACTGGGAGCCATTATTGAATCCCCAAATGATGTGGATACTCTACAAAAGGGCCTTATGAAACAGATGCTTGGTGCCAAAGCCATGGGCTCAAGCTCAATGCCAAGAAATGTATAGTTATCCCCTTTGGAAAAAAAACATGTACCTGTGAATTACCATATAGGTGGCAGTACACTAAACACCAAAATTGTGATAAGAAACTTAGGGACACAGGTGGACAGTGGTCTCATCTTCACTAACTACATTGCCACAACAGTCAGGAAATCCTTCTATGTGACACATCTCATCACTAAGGGCTTCTCATCCAGAAAAAAGGAGGTCATTGTCCCACTGTACTCATCCCTCATTAGACCCATTATAGAATACAACGCCCCATTTGGTATGTACCTCTCAAGACATCTGCAACAACTGGAAAGGCCACAGAAATACCTCACTAAAAGAATCACAGGCCTAAAGCAGATGCCCTACACGGGCACAAATTTACATACACAAATTATTGGCCTTGCGTAGATAATTTGTAGATAATCCACACTGGGTTTTGACTGGTTGGTTGGGTGGTGGGTAATGCATATAGGCATATACATATTGTTTTTGTATATACATACAGGACTTTAGATCCATACATTATTTGGTTTAAAAGCAAGGGACCCAATACTATTAGTAGTATAGGGTAGGATCAGTTCACTATATTAGTTTTAGTGACTTTGGTTGTAAATCCTACCATGCTCTTTAGATATATGGAGGTAACACTTTGTCAGTGCAGGTTAACATATCTGGTAAGCACAGTGGATTCTTATCAGCATTAGAGGTTTTGGCTGGTTTAGGTTGATGATTTCCCGCATTTATGGCAGTTATTTCTGCTTTTAATTGATTGAATTGTACCTTGCTTTATGTGGGGTTATGTATTATGTCTGTGTATTATTTTTTAACATTAATATATTGTTTAATATTATATAGAATAATAGTATTTATGGTCCACACATGTGGTTTGCATTGATTTTTAAAAAAAGTATGTAATACAGGTTCTTTCAGAACTTTTTGAATGGTTTTAATGTACTCAATAGTAGTGTTTTTAATTGTAGGTGGGTCCTCAATTATGAGGTCATTAACAAGGGTAAAAAGTATTTAAGTTAGTTTTCCCTTGTATGCATTGTTTTGTCTGAAGAAGGTAGGATATTAAGCCTACCGAAAGTTCTTGTGTGAAATAAAAGTGCTTACAATATTATATATACTAAGCGACTATCTGCTTTCATTGGATTCACTGAATTTATCGCTGCAGGACTGTTTCCTTAGAGGTTTTTGTTTTCATTGGTTTGTTTGGCGGTTTGAGTTAGATGCCCTACACTGACCACCTTAAAAGCTCCAGCTATACTCTGTCGCATATCATCTACTCAGAGGCGATCTCTGCTTAACATACAAGGCCATGTCAAACCCAGAGCTGTTGGACATGCTACACTTAAAGAAATCCCAATCCCTCAGAGCCACACGCTCCAGGGATCTAAACCTTGTCATCACAATAAACAAAACATGCTGGAGGGATAGGTTCCTGACCCAGAGACTCCCCAGACTCTGGAATAGATTGGCCATACATGTCAAGCATAGTGCCTCTTTGGCCCTCTTCAAAAGGAACCTTGACGATTGGATGGGAGAAAGGAAATTCACCCCGGGATCATGTCAGTTGCCCTGCTAGACATGGGTCCAGGGAAGTAAATAGTGTGGGAAGAAATAGCTAGGGCATTGTTATGGCTAGCCTTGTATAGGGCCTAGGGTTGATAGCCTAGTACCAACCTATGAACCTATGAACCTATGAATTAACTCCTGTCCCCCACACAACATGTCTTCCCTCCCATAGTACTAACAGCGCACTTCCTACCTTTATAGATACTGTCAATAAAGCTATAGATATTGGAAAACTAGCATCCTCCTTATTTCTAGATTGACTATAACCTTCAACGCAGTTTGTCACAGGAAAGTTCTACTCTGAATGTCCACATCAGGTCTATCTCAGCTCGCCCTTCTTTGGTTCAAAAGCTACCTTGTCCATACCTCTCAGTCAGCACCAGTGTACCACAAGGCTTTATCCTTGGTCCCCGCATCTTATCATTTTCACCAACACCCAACACACATCCACTCAACAGGCCTCCCTAATAAAATGGACAGATAACTCCACACTCATATGCAAATCTGACAACATGGCTCATTTCCAAAAAATTTCTCAGAAAGCTTTAACAGTCACAGAAACATAGCTTTGTAACTCACAACTCAAGCTGACCCCCACTCGCCAAAAAATCCAGATTGCGTCTTTTTCCCCAAATCCTTATCTCATGAAAAAAAAAAAAACAAAATAAAATTTAAGATCTTCTTTCTTAATAATATAACTATTGAAGTCACTTTTCATAGCAAATTGTCAGTGATGATAGTGGGTGATAATCTTAAATCTGACATGCATATATAAAACTGCATTTAAAATTTAACAAAAACTAGGGATGCGTTACAGAGCCAAAATTTGTCACTCCTGCAACTAAAACTACACTTGCCACTACTTATTTCTTCCCCTCACTACTTTATGATGCTCCCATCTGTGCTGTCCTCCAGGTATCACATAAAAGCAAAACTTGAACAATGCTATAATCATCATCTTCTTTTGGCTGTTCCCATTAGGGGTCGCCACAGCGGATCACCTGTTTCCATTTCTTCCTGTCCTCTGCATCTTGCTCTGTCACACCAACCACCTGCATGTCCTCTCCCACCACATCCGTAAACCTTATCTTAGGCCTTCCTCTTTTCCTGTTACCTGGTAGCTTCATCCTTAGCATCTTTTCCCACTATACTCAGCATCCCTCCTCAGCACATGTCCAAACCAATGTAATCTTGCCTCTCTGGCTTTGTCTTCAAACCTTCCAACCTGGGCTGACACTCTAATATACTTATTCCTAATCCTGTCCACCCTTGTCACACTCAGTGCAAATCTTAACATCTTTAACTCTGCCAGATCCAGTTCAAACTCCTGCCTTTTTGTCAATGCCACTGTCTCCAACCCATATAACATAACTGGTCTCACTACCCTCTTGTAGAACTTCCCTTTCACTCTTACAGGTACTCTTCTGTCACAAATCACTCCTGACACTCTTCTTCATCCACTCCATCCTGCCTGTACTCTCTTCTTCACCTCTCTTCCACACTCACTGTTACTCTGAACTATTGACCCCAAGTATTTAAACTAATCCACCGTTGCCACCTCTACTCCTTGCATCCTCACCATTCTTCTATCCTCCCTCTCATTCACACACATATATTCTGTCTTAGTCCTGCTGACCTTCATTCCTCTTTTCTCTAGAGCATATCTCCATCTCTCCAGGGTCTCCTCCACCTGTTCCCTACTCTCACTACAGATCACAATGTCATCTGAAAAATCATAGTCCATGGGGACTCCTGTCTGATCTCGTCTGTCAACCTGTCCATCACCATTGCAAATAAGAAAGGGCTCAGAGCTGATCCTTGATGTAACCTCACCACCACCTTAAATGCATCCGTCCCTCCCACCGCAGACCTCACCGCTGTCACACTACCCTCATAGATATCCTGTACCACTTTTACATACTTCAATGACACTCCTGACTTCCTCATACAATACCACAACTCCTCTCTAGGCACCCGGTCATATGCTTTCTCTAAGTCTACAAAAACACAATGCAACTCCTTCTGACATTCTCTGTACTTCTCCATCAACATTCTCAGAGCAAACATAGCATCTGTAGTGCTCTTTCCCGACATGAAACCATACTGCTGATCACTAATCATCACGTCCCTTCTTAACCTTGCTTCCACTACTCTTTCCCATAACTTCATGCTGTAACTGATCAATTTAATCCCTCTGTAGTTACTATTCGGCACCAAAACAATTTTTCTCCATTCTTCAGGCATCCTCTCACTTTCTAAGATTTCATTAAACAATCTGGTTAAAAACTCCACTGCCATTTCACCTAAACACCTCCATGCTTCCACAGGTATGTCATCTGGGCCAACAGCCTTTCCATTCTTCATTCTCTTCATAGCTATCCTTACTTCCTCCTTGCTAATCCATTGTACTTCATGATTCACTATCCCTACATCATCCAACCTTCTCTCCCTCTCATTCTCTTCATTCATCAGATCCTCAAAGTACTCTTTCCATCTGCTCAACACACTCTCCTCGCTTGTGAGTACATTTCCCCCATTATCCTTTATCACCTTTACCTGCTGCACATCTTTACTAGCTCGGTCCCACTGTCTAGCCAATCGGTACAGGTCCTTTTCTCCCTCCTTAGTGTCCAACCTTTTATACAACTCATCATGCGCCTTATCCTTAGCCTTCACCACCTCTCTCTTTGCCATGCACCTCATCTCCTTATACTCCTGTCTACTTTCTTCATCTCTCTGACAATCCCACTTCTTCTTTGCCAACCTCTTTGCCTGTATACTCTTCTGTACTTCCTCATTCCACCACTAGGTCTCCTTGTCGTCCTTCCTCTGTCCCGATGTGATACCAAGCACCTTTCTAGCTGGCTCCCCTACTAGTTCTGCTGTAGTTACCCAGCTATTTGGTAACTCTTCACTGCCACCCAGTGCCTGTCTTAACTCAACCCTGAAGTCCACCTCACAATTATCCTTTTTCAATTTCCACCATTATAGGTTCATAGGTTCATAGGTAGATACTAGGCTATCTGCCCTAGGGCATTTATAAGCCTAGCCAGAGTGTATTTGGCTTCTGCCTCCCTATTAGATTAGCCTACTGTGGTTCTGTAAAGTAGGTCACAGAAGGTACCCTTTAACATTAGTTTACTGTGCCTCTATCTAGCAGGGACACAGAAGAGATCCCAGGGGTGAATTTGCGATTTCCCATCCACGCGTCCAGATTTCGCTTGAAGAGGGTCAGCGAGGGGCTATGTCTAACATGAATCGGGATTCTATTCCAGAGTGAGGGGAGCCTCTGGGAAATAAATCTGTCCCTCCAGCATGCCCTATTTATTTTTGTGCTGAGGTTTAAGTCCCTGGAGCGTGTAGCTCTAACGGACTTGGATTTGTTGAGGTGGAGCATGTCCATTAATTCTGGGTTTGACATGGCTTTGTATATCAGGCATAGATCACCTCTGAGTAGGCGGTAAACAACTGAGTAGAGCTGGAGTTTCTTTAGTCGAGCTGCATAGGACATCTGTTTGTAGCCCATGATCCTCTTGGTGAGGTATTTTTGGGGTCCCTCCAGTTGCTGCAGGTGTCAGGTAAGGTACATCCCAAAAGGGGCATTGTATTCAATTATGGGCCTGATGAGTGATGAGTAGAGGGGCACAATGACCTCTCTTGATCTAGTTGTGAACCCTTTCGTGATAAGGTGGGCTATACAGAAGGTCTTTCTAACCACTTGGCAATGTGATTATCAAAGGAGAGACTACTATCTACGTTGGTCCCCAAATCTCTAATTACTTCTTCCGTACTTAATGGATTACCACCTATGTGGTAATTTGTGGGCACCTTGTTTTTCCCCAAGGGGATTACTATGCACTTTTTAGCATTTAGCTTGAGGCTGTGGCTCTGGCACCAAGCATCTGTCTCTGTGAGACCCTTTTGGAGGATGCTTGTGTCGGCTGGAGATTCGATTATGGCCCCCAGTTTGCAGTCATCTGCGAACTTTGTCAGCCATAATCCCCCCGTGTTAGCCTGAACCTCAGAGAAGTATATACCAAACAAGAGAGGTCCCAGAACTGAGCCCTGTGGGCAGCCACTTGTAACTGGTTTGGATTTGGACATGGCACCTGCGATTCTGACCATGTGGGCTCTATCCCTGAGCCAGTTTGCAACCCATCTTGTGATATAGGGGGTTGATATTTAAGCTGGTAAGCTTATTTATGATGCCCGAGTGGGGTATTGTGTCGAAGGCTTTTGCGAGGTCCAGGTAGGCTGTGTGGACTACCTTGCCCTCATCTATGGCTTTGATAACTGTTTCAAAGAAATCAACTAGGTTTAAGAGGCAAGATCTGCCCTTAACAAAGCCGAATTGGGTAGGGTCCAGTCCTTGGTGCTGCCCTCACACTCCTCCTCCTCTTCTTGATCACCAACATCATCCTACAAACCTCCATCCTATGCTGCCTAACTACACTTTCTCCGGTCACCACTTTACAGTCTCCAATCTCCTTCAAACTGGCCCTCCTACATAAGATATAATCCACCTGTGTGCATCTTCCTCCACTCTTGTATGTCATCCTATGCTCCTCCCTCTCGTTAGAATACGTATTCACCACAGCCATGTCCATCCTTTTCGCAAAA